>NC_041403.2:116389494-116656994 GCF_900747795.2 Erpetoichthys calabaricus | reverse complement strand
CAGAATGAATTCCCACCTTGTGACCCTGAACTTATTCAACAAGATAGAACATGAATGAACAGATGGATGGATGGATGGATGGATGGATGGATAGATGTCAAACTGCTTCACTTACAAATCAGAACTGGAACATCTTTTAGAAATTCTTGCACGCACATCTCACTTTTTTGTCACTGCCTCATCTACATCTCTGTCTACATTCAGTATGTCTATTATGTGCACATTTTAAAGCAAAGCAACACATCCACACACCTACATCTTTTACAGCTCCTGCCCCTTTGCCTCCAACCAACTTAAATGATCTTTCCTGCATTCACCTTTATGCCTTTTGCTTCTAAACTTGCTTTTTCAGTATCTTTAAATTGACTTCCAGTTTTATTTTTCCCCATTAATACAAGACCACAGGCATATATGAGCTCAAACTGTAGTTCCTGACAAAAGTGTTTGGCCACCACCTCCATTACTGTTACAGGTAGCAAAACAATACACAAAAATGCCTGGTTAAGCCTCATCCTTCTCATCAACCATGTGGTCTGGGCAGGAGCTGCTTTCATGGATGGATATCACCGCAAACAATAAACATCTTCATCAAACTTTCTTGATTCAGCCTTACTACCTCCCACTACACACCATTAAACAAATGAGTAATACAGCTTATTTGGTCTAAACCATATATGCATGAATCACATCAAAAGAAGGCATCTGTTACTCGTTTTCCGTATATGAATCAAAACTGAATTTCACTGACTTTGATCTGCCTGAATCTTCTATATGCTGCTTGTTGTGGTGTGAAATTTGGCATATAAGTCTATAAATATTTTGTATGTCTTTATTTGTAACTTATAACAATAATGTCTATTATTGATAAGAACATAGTGAAAAGTCAAGCAAAATGACACCTGTTGTGATGTAAGATTTTGCATATATCTTGATAAATATTTTGTATGTCTTTATTTGTAATTTAGGCAAAGCGATGTAATTTAGTGTTACATTAGTGAGTGTTTGTCCCCCCACCACTTTAGGAATGGGTCTCTTTGAATTTTATGACAGAGTTGGGGGAGGATGTGCCTTAAACCAGTTTGGCGAGTGTTTCTCTGCTAAAGTCTTTCAACCCCCGCAAGAAAGCCATAAAGACATATGGTCCTGGGGGTGGCAGGTTTTAAGATGTTGTGTTCCCCCATTGGTCTGAAGTATGGCTGTTTGGAATTGGCTTGGATCAGAAAATTTTAATTACCATGATGTCCTATTGGCTGTAGGGGTTGGACAGAGAATCTATAAATAAGCTTGTTCAACCACATTCTCTCTCTCTCTCTTACTAACCAACATATGATGAAGAAGCATCTCTCTTACTAACCTCTGATCATGAAGACCAAACTGATGAACTGAAAGGACAACACAATGGAGACCACAGCTCGGCAGCCATATTTGAACAGGATTGCAGCCTGTTCTGAAGAAAGCTGAGCACCAATGATGCCTTAACTAGAGACATTTTAAATAGCTACAGGTCTGTGTGCCGCCTGAAACTACACATCACCATTTAATCAGGTTGTATGGTTACCAATATTCAAATGTACTTTGCATATTGTTATTATTTATGAATATTATCAATAATACATTATTTTATGTGTAACTTAACTCCTGCTTGTCTTTTTACTACACCTAATTGCCTATCCATATTACTAACCGAGAATGCTAAACCGGATGATGGACGCAGGCACATCCGGCAATGGGCCGTAGCTGCAAAAAGACGTACTGCGCAGGCGCAAAAAGAGTCCGCGAGAGTCGGCTGAGGAGCCGAGAAAGGCGGACAAAAGAGGGCGAGAGAGGCGGATGAGGGGCCGCGAGAGGCGGACAAGACCACAGAAAAAAGGAGTGAGCATAGGAAAAATGGAGAAATGAGGCGCAAAACCGGATGATGGACGCAGGCACATCCGGCAATGGGCCGTAGCTGCAAAAAGACGTACTGCGCAGGCGCAAAAAGAGTCCGCGAGAGTCGGCTGAGGAGCCGAGAAAGGCGGACAAAAGAGGGCGAGAGAGGCGGATGAGGAGCCGCGAGAGGCGGACAAGACCACAGAAAAAAGGAGTGAGCACAGGAAAAATGGAGAAATGAGGCGCAAAGAGCACCGAAAAAAGGAAAAGGCACATAAAAAAGTATTCAAACGCAAGCAAAGCACGAAACACATTGCACACGAAACTAGACCCAAAAAAAAAAAAAAAAAAAGAGGCTCGCACACAACAGCAAGGCCCCCCCCCCCCCCCCCTACAGGCACCGGACGGGGCACACACCAAGAGGGGGATTCAACAAGCCCATAGAACACAAAAAAAAGAACACAAAACCACCCCACAGACCCTACAAGCAAGGGACGGGACACACACACAAAGAGGGGGATTCAACAAGACACAGGAACACAAAAAGAAAGAAGACGCTCGCGCGACAACAATCCTCAACCCACCCCCTCCCCCCCACACACACACACATCCATAAGAAGTGACACCCAAAGCCACATATTCTAAAGTGAACATCAACACCTTCACACTAGACAGCATTGGTGGATCTCCTTACAATAAAGCACTATTAACCGTTCAACTGCAGAAAAGGAAACATATTAACAGTGATTGCGATCCTCCTTATTACTTATCCATATTTCGCATGCTGAGAAAGAAACAAGTCATGAATACACGGTCACGGATACAAAACGAAAAGGAAATGATAACAGGAACAAACACACGAACACGAAAGAAACAACAAAATAGACGGCTATGCAGCATAGGTGGATCTCATTACAATAAGGCACTATTAACCGTTCAACCGCAGAAAAGGCTCCATATTAACAGTGAGTGCAATACTCCTTATTACTTATCCATATTTCTAAAAGAAAAAATGTCTCGACTCCAAAAACGCAAAGCTCAACTAAAGCTTCTAACTAACGATGTACCTAAAAGTAAAAACTTTATGAACTGCATTAGATCCTACAATAGTTCATTTGCTTTTGCATATACCGGAGTAAATATCAGGCCACCAAAAGGCAATGGCCCATACTGCTTTCGCATATGTGCACAAATACTGCATCGCATTGGAACAGTGCACCCTGAAACAAATCAACAACGCAAATATGCACAAATCTACATCCTAGATCCAGATGACGCAAACTATCAATCAAAGTGCTGCATCGCAACAGGCACGGATTCAAAACGAAACACCTCCCGTCTCAGACATACGTTAATGGCAGCGAAGGCTACAACGGGCTTCTCACACAGCACAGGCAAATCGATTACAGCTCCAAAACAACACGTCCCAAATACTACACATGCAACAACGCGCCTCTCAAACGGCACAAGCAAAACATACACCAGGAAAATTCATTCGGATTAATGAATGTCATTTGCAATCATTGTCATTCAGTTCACTTCCCTGAAGAAACAACTGGCAATACAAGTTATACATTTACACGTTGTTGTCAAAAGGGTCAAATTAGACTGCCTTCTTTACATTCATATACTGAATATCTACAGAAGCTTATAACTGACGATGTACCTGAAAGTGAAATCTTTATCAACTACATTAGATCCTACAAATCGGTATTCACTATGAACATTAACGGTGGCACTGCACGTGACATCCGTCTTGAAAAAATGTTGTTTATTGATGAATGTTCAATGGCATCCAGTCACTTACTCAACACCATTCATAAACTTCTACAAACGTTTATGAATAATAATATTCGATTTGGAGGAAAGGTACTTTTATGAGGAAGAGATTTTAGACAGTGATTAGCTATTCTTCCAGATGCCATGCACTCAGCTATTGTTCAGTGCACCTTAAAATACGCAGACAATTGGCATTGCTTTCAAAAGATACAGTTAGTAAAAAAGATACGATGTCCAGAACCAGATCATAACAATTGCTTATTACAACTGAGAGATGGTACACTCACCAATACAGATGGACTTCAGCCACATATTATTACAATTCCTCAAGCCTTTATCTGCGACGACTTAGTTACAGAGACATTTGGAACAGCAATCTCATTAGACCAAATGCCCCTTTTAACACAACGCACTATATTATGTCCAAAAAATATTAATGTGGAAAACATAAATACCCAAGTCATTTCATTACTTCCTGGAGAGACACAACTCTTTCTAAGCTCTGATAAACTTGACTCTGATCACAACAATAACCATCTTAAATGACCTTACAAGTTCTGAGCTGGAATTACCTTTTACACTTTAACGGCGTGTACAAAGAAATTTTCAAATAAACCTTTACACTGTGCTACACACTTTATTGTTTGCTTTCTATTTGCATCATCTACACCGTCACACTATTCTATATCTCATTCATACATCACGCTCTTTGTCATTCCCAACACCAGGGGTTGGCGAGCGAAGCGAGCAGGGGGCGGAGCCCCCTAGTAGATATAGAAGGGAAGGTGGGGATAAGTTATATACTATAATACCTTATAAACAGTGGTAAGTCTGTGGGATTTGAGGCGTTCTGACAGAGGCTACATCTTAATAATACAAAAGGGGAAAGTAGAGCAATATATTACTCTACCAAGACAAAACAAGACCTCATACTGTAATATTTTTAGTTAGCCAATAAAAGGTGTCATTTTGCTTGAATTTTCACTACATTCATAATGGCTAACACGGTACAACACCCTAGTACTATTGATAAGAACAGCAATGGTTTGATGGTTAAAAACCAGTCCTTTGTAATTTTACAACAGGGTTGGGGGGTGCCTAAAACAACTCTGGCAAGTGTTTCTCTGCAGAACTCTCTCAATCAACCCCCATAGGAAAGCCAGACTGCCTAGCTGGCAAACTTCACACTTGCCCCCAAAACCATTTCTTAAGCTGAAGGTATTCTCTGCCCCATTGGTCTGAAGTATGGCTGTTTGGAATTGGCTTGTATCAGAAGCCTTTAAGTACCATGACACCCAATTGGCTCTAGGGGTTGGACAGAAAATCTATAAATTTACTTGCTTTACCCCTCTCTCGCTCTCTTAGCAACTGATAAAAGAGCATCTCACAAACCATTAACTGAAAAGGACAACATATATTGAGACAGGCATATAGCCTATTTTGAAGAAAGCTGACCAAAAATGAGGACTTAACGAGAGACAAATTAAGTAACTGAACCTACACATCATCATTTATCAGGTTGTATGGTTGGCAACAATATTCAAATGTACTTTGCTTATTGTTATTATTTATGAATATTATCAATAATACATTATTTAAAGTGTAACTTAACAATATTTAACAAGCAGGAGCTTGGCTTTTACTACACCTAATTGCCTGAGGTTATAAAATGTAGAAGGGAAGGTAGGGAGAACTTATATGGTACAATACCTTATAAACAGTGGTAAGTCTGTGAGATTTGAGGCATTCTGACAAAGGCTACATATTAATAATAGAAAAAGGAGAAAGTAGACTAATGTATTACTCTACCAAGACAAAACACTGCTCTCACAACCTAATTCAGTTGTGCCCTAACACTTAGAACATTCAATACAAATTATAATCCTTTCCATTGTACACTTCAATGTGCACATATTTCACATTCTTCTTCTAGTTCTAAAGGTAAAGTTTCACTTCTATATTTTCAGGTTTCTTAAACATTTCTGAGATCACTCCAATTGGGCCCACAGCTAGACCTTACTTCACCTTCCTGCATACTTTTGTACATTTTTCTGTATAGGAATTGCAGCAAGGTCATTCCAGATTCTCACTTCCAATATAATTATGTACTTATTCTTTTCACTAAACGGTATCTATCTATCTATCTAAATGAACATTTTCTGTCACAATGTTTCCTCTGTATTTTACAAGCAATTCACTTACACTATACTAATTTTTTCTTTAGCCTGAACAAATTCCTCTTTCCTTTTTCATTCCACTTGAAAATTCCAGTCTTCTGATTTTCTGTGCTTTTGGCAAATTAACAGCCTTTATTATTTTACGTCTTACAAGTAAACAGACATCTCAATGCAACATGTAGATTAGTAACAGAATAACAATAAGAAATAATACAACATTCTCTGTCCCACCAAATCCAAATCAGGGACACTTGGGGCAATAGCCTATCCTGGTAGCACTGGGCAGTGAACAGAACCTAACATGGCGTCTGTAAAGTGCAGGACCCACTCATGCACCTCTAGACTCTCACTCACACTGGGCCAATTTGGGATCACAAATTGACTGAAACAACATCTCTTTAGGAATGTAGAGGCAAACTGAGCACTGGATTCAAACAAAGGATGCTGGACCCATGAAACGACAGCACTAACCACTGTGCTGCCCACAATAAGAAATATGTGAACATAATGAGACACTTTGAAAAGAACACACTATTTTGCCCACTGTATCTCACCAAACCCTATTCACCCAATTATACATAATAAAAAGGTGAAAAGTGTCATAGCTGAAACTGTGTTGCTAAAGATCAATTAGCTACTACCTCAGGCAAAGAAAATGTTTTGTGAAAAATTATTTCAGTCCACTTAATAAAAATTCACATGCTTTGTTTTCACCAGTCAGAAACATCCTAATTAAAGATGTATACGAAAATGTTTGCTATTTATGGTATTGTTATAGTGCAATCTGAAAATTAAAAATGTTAAATTATGCCCAGGAGGGCATGAGATTTCAGAGGGAAACTGCAAGAAAAAGTTGTAATGAAGAAACTGAAATGTGAGTCAGAACCAGAAGAACACCATCAATAACCAAAGCCTAGTAACCCAAGACAAAATAAAGTCATAAGGACAGCATAGAGTTCAAAAACCAAAGATACAAAACAAAGAAAAAATGCAAAAGGTTTGAAGGGTCTTTGAATCCATGTCATTGGATAAGGAAGTACACCCCTAGATGACCTTTAATACCATCAGTGGTGACTGACATGACCATGACCTCTGAAGAAATGCACGCTTTGGAACGGTCCTGGCAACAGGAATCAACAATATTACCATTAAAATGGTGGTGATAAAATGGGCCAAATCAAAAAATTAAAAATCAAACCCAGAAGTATTATTCCAGTAAAAATGAAACCAATAGATTCCTTGGGGTTAAAAAAAAAAACAAGCTTACATAGATACCCCCTAGGTGAGATGCCAAATATATTCAAAATTGGTGATCCTGATAGTTAAAAGTTTCAAAGGACTTTCATAAAGCAACTTTTCATATTCACTCATAAGAGGCCTCATCCATCACCTCTAATGTTTAAAATCTATAAATAACCAACAAACATATCAAATGTTGATGGACTGAGTTAAATATATATGAAACTGTATATGTATTTTATTATTTAAATTAATTGAGTTTTTGATTGACATACCCATTTCAATAATTATTTTACTTAAGAACATTCCTGGTTTACAAAGAAAGATCCCATTGGATACAGCAAAGATATCAGAGCACAAAAATCTCATAAAAAGTTCTATATTCTAGGTAGTCTGTACAGGACAGACAAGAATCCTTTGACATCTGGTACACTTTAAAGAAAACTAGGATGTGAGAAATCCCAAGAATATGATGCCAAAACAGAGGTCATGTTCTTGTGACGAATGCAACTAAAACACTCCCATAATACCAGAAATATCGTGGACAAGGTCAAGCTATGGTTTGCAAGAGTGCAGAGAACACTCTCCTTGTGACCTGGCCAGCTGCACTTACACCAGTAGCTGTTCTTACTCATGGCATTCCTACCCTGTACAGTGCCTGTTCAAGATCCTTTTCGTGACAGATGGCTGCAACAGATCCAGGCACAGGTATGGTTGGAACTTACTAAATGTAGCCAGGAAAAAATTAGGTTTATTTGATTTAAATTAATTAAGTCAGAGGTGCAGTCTGAAGAGGAGCAACCAGGAAAACCAGAGTCTGAAGGGAAGAATATATTTTTCTACTTTGATTTTGAAAATCATGACATGAAAACTGACCCCCCCAAATAATAGTCCCAAGGCTGATATTATGCAATTATATTAAAGGTTTGTGCTTAAAACTCTCAAGATTTTTCTTCCACAAATGCTAATTGCTTATATTTGGTAAATTAGACCCCACAGCAATTTTCAAAAACACATAAATATATCTAATCTCAAGGAACAGGGCACAGATCCTAAGAGGTACTCAGAAAGTTAATTACCACGCACTGCATAGATTTTGTTTTTTGTTTGAAAATGGTATTCAAAGGGTAAAAAATGACAATTCAGATAAAATGTCATGGGATGGGAAATCAAACAAAAGCTGAAACAAGTATGAAGAATCAATGATCCAAAAACATATGCTTCTGAGTTTTACTGTTTTACAAAGGTGCAGGAAGGACACTTGACTTCACATTTGATCATATATGCAAAGCAATTTTCAAGTAACTTCAAAGAATGGCCTGCCCTGTATAAAGCACAGCAGTTACTCTATGCTTATATATGTATTGAAAGTCAAGACAAACAAGTTAATACAGGGGCTGAGCCAGTCATGTTAAGCAAGCTGGTTGGTGTGGAGTTATTATGTAAAAATGTGCAAAACGTTTAAATCAAATTTTAAAAAAGTGAATGTCAGATGCCATACAATTATAACAACTTTAGTTGAGCTGACCAAAATACAGATTTCAACTTATTAACCTTGGCCTACTATGCATAACTGATCGGACTAAACCAGATGAAAAACCACTAAAATACCATTTTGTTTCAAAATCTACTCAAAAATTGGTAGCAAGACTAAGAAAACTGCTCAGCACTATGTTGACACTTAGCACACCACATTCACGTGACTAAAACCATTTTGACAGAAATCACATTTGAGTCATTCCAGTGTGTCAGTCTTTTTTCCCCATTTAAACTGGTCCATTGTTCTACAGCACTACATGAATAACAATTTCCAAAAAATCATTCAGTCCAGTTTGTCAAATTTTCAGACATGCTAGATATTTGATCTTGGAATATTTTGGTACTGTGGCACAAACAAAATATTCAGATAGGTGCACACTTTTGACAACCTTCCAACATGTGTTGTTATATATGTTTCTTAAGTTGTTACCTACATACTGGCATAAAAAGCTACAGACTGCCATCAACAGCATAACGAATGCTGAGGAAATAAACCCTCTCATCACAGAAATAACAGTAAGAGTTACTAGTTTTACTAAGAGTAATTCATTATAAAAATTAATGGCATTTAGAACTTGAACTTTCCATCAGACATCGAAAGTACTATGTTGTTAAAGCCACTGCTTTTCATAGTGAATGGGTGACAGTAATAAGCAGATGTATGGACTGTTCTACCAATAAAATTATAGGTTATTAGATTGCCACTATAAAGAAATCTTGAAAATACAAAGTGGGCACAGTAAAAAAACAGCCTAATTACAGAAACCGATTTTAAATACTGACTATATATCCTGTAAATCTCGGCAAACAAAATGTTCTCCTGTTACAGTGAATTAAGAGGCCCATAAAATATTGAAAAAAACAGCTGTCAAACTAAGTCAAAACAGAATGCAGTATGTCGTATATAATGTTTGGAAGAATCAGACTTCCCAAGTCGATCAAAAACATAAGAATAAACAAATAGTCACAGTCATGTTTGGGGAAAAAAAATTACATGTGATACACAATTATGTTTATAATTAAACTGTGACATTGGACAGAAAGTAAAATTGTCAGAAAGTTCTGTTCATTGGCTAAAATACAAAGTGAGAAGAAATTTGAGCAGTAGACCCATTCAAATGAAAATAATAATTTTTAACCTGTTACTTACTGTGTGTTGTTTGAAGTGATGGACAAAAAATAGTGTCATGTTTAAATGGAGAATGGAAAGAAACTTTCTGATACAATGGACTTAATAGGACCAACAGGGACCACGAGGATTGTGCACAAACAATATTAAGACATCCAAAAAAAAATCTAAAGACACTCATGCTGTATAATGCACATGTCAGTTATTGATTTATATGTTCACAATGTCCAAAACACATGCATTTTTGCTAAAATATTGTTAAATAAGCTAATCTGAAAGTAACCATAGCACGTGCACTTCAGAACATGTCACCTACCTGAAGCTAAGCATGTTCAGCCCCGGCCAGTACTTAGTTGTTAGACCAGCCAGGAAAATGCCTGGGTTGCTACTGAAAGAGGTGTTGGTGAGGCACTTCCCCTGTGGTATGTGTGTGGATCCCAATGCCCCAGTGCAGTAAAAATGGTACCATTGATGTAAAATGAGGTCCTTACTCTCTGTAGTAATTAAAGATCCCTGGGCATCCTTTATAAAGTGTAGGGTGCATCCCAATGTCCTGGCTAAATTGCCCATCACGGCCTGGTCATTCTGGACCCCTAATCATCCAGTGTCTCTGACTGGCTAACTATCTCCTAAATCTTCACCACCTAACAGTTGATGTGTGGTCAGCATAGTGGTACAAAATGGCTACCATGGCATTATCCAAGTGGATGCTGCACATTAGTAGAGGTTGAAGTGGCTCACTGTGTAAAGTGTTTTGATTTTCTTAGAAAAGCTCTATATAAAAGGTAATGAATTATTATTTTTATTAATTCTGAAAAATGAAAGTACTGCACAAAAGTATAATCAACTGAATTTGTTCTTGTGAATTGAAGCCCTCTTAGCCTCCTTATTCAGTGGTCAAGGGCCCAGTCTTCAGTTAAAAATTTCAGTCCTGTTTGAGCATGTCTCACTTTCGTGCACTACTCTAATTTTTTTGAATTATTTATTTAACAATTTTAATAAAAATTCATATATTTGGATTCTGCGAGCAAACAGAATAAATAATATATATTATCACACATGTGCATTTGGGAGACAGTTTACAAGCTCAAATAGATGAAGTTACCCACCGAACCAGGGGTTGGCACTGCCCTCCAACTCTTTTTCCCCTCTCCCTCCAGAACAACTGAAGAATCCACACAATAAGATCACTTCCGGTTCCAAGCCTCAAGACCCACCTCTCTTCATGACATCACTTCCTGTAGCCTACTATATATATCGTCTCCATTTCTCTTTTTGTCCGTTTTGAGCTCTGTCTGTGAAAGCGTCATTTCCTTTGTGCTACAGTATATGGGGGATCCCCCCAAATCTTTTACGATGTTTGTGTCCTTATTTTACAATAAATATTTTTTTTGGGTGAGTATTCCTTTCAGTTCTTACTTTAAACTAATATCAAACATTAGCAGTTTGTTCAATCAGTAATTGGTACTGTGATCCCTCCTTTGAAACACACAATGAGCAGCTGAGATTGGCATACTTACCCTCCAATGCCTGAAGAATGTGGGTTGATGATACCAACACAAACAGCCGCAGCAATGGCAGCATCTACAGAGGAACCCTGCCTCTTAAGTACCTCGACACCCAGGGAGGTACAGCGACTAACATCTGTTGATACAGCTCCCTGTGAAAAAATCTGCAGAAGACAACACAACTTTGTAAGCTGCACTCAATAAATTAATCTTAAACAATTAAATTTGACACAGAAATGCATAGAGAAACAAAAAAAAACTGTTGAATTTGGAATACATCTCAGAAAATGGCGAAGAGCAAAAATGTGTTTCACAGCCGTGAGATATTCATGAAGCAGAGAAAAATTCTGTCATAATGAAAAGGAAGGTAATGTATCTTTAAAAGAAAAGATCACCAGAAAGTTTAATGGATTTTTTATGGCCTGTTCTTAATAACAATATAATCATTAATGTTGATAGGTGAAATTCAAAGTGTTTTTCACAGCGAATATGCGGTATTCACCAGAGACCTTGTTCAACAAATATTTATACAGCTGTAGTAGCCATAAGCACAACTTTCATGTATGCTTACTGTAAGAATGTTGTGAATGTGACCATCATTTTTTGATACAATGACATGTATGGATGGATGGATGGATGAATATAGCCACAATGATGAACTGTGTCATTTTCACCATCTCCTGTTGGACCTTGCAATCTGCCACAGTGCAGTTGCCATACCAGACCATGATTCAGCTGGCTAGTACGATACCCTATGCCCTGAGCATTTATGGACATGAGTGAGAATGCTAGGGGGCAGAATGACTTTCCTTGGCCTGCTCAGAAACACACAAGGCTCGCCTAATTTTTAGGTTTACTATTTGGAAACTATTACTTTATTTTGAGTTGTTTCGGTTCTGCTACAGGCCAATTAAGAACTGCATTTAAAAGGTACCACTAGACAGCCCATGTAGAAAACGTATCTTTATAAAAGGACTATAAATCATGAAACACAGCAATAGGAGTGTAAAATATATTTTTTTAAAGTGTTGCATACCTGAGGATCACCAAAATAGATCTGCATAATCAAGGCAACTGTGACCCCAGTAGCAAAGGTCAAGCAGGCTGTAATTATAATGGTGAGACCATCCTGGCGGCAAGTGCAGTCTCCTGCTAGGGGATCTCGTTGAGTTTCACGCAGTGGTGACACATCTTGACTGGCCAGCTCCGAGGAGGATGATGGGAGGCGCTGCAGTCTAGCAGACTTGAGAAATAGGTCTGGATCTTGAAAGAAACAATTAGTTTTATCAGCTATGTATTTATACAACCTACATGAAACTGAAAAAAAACACCTGAAAGCAACTCTAAAATTATAGCAGTATTATTCTCAGAATCAAATGCAGTAAAATAAAAAATATTATAGAAATATACAGTGACAGAATTTAAGTAATCCATGGACAAGTCTGATACACAAAAAACATTCAGGCGTAGTCCTCTTCTGTACAGTATTTATATTATATATACTTAAAATTCATTTTCCAGATGTGTTTTATGTTTTTTAATTCCAAAATAATAAAACTGTCAATGAAAAATCTCTTAATTTCTCCATGTAAGAATGACAGGGATGAGACTTTAAATGAATAAGGCTCAGGTCACCTGTGTCTTGCTCACTGAGAAATGCATCCTCTTCTTTACGAGACCGTATAATATTCTCTCCTGATGCCGCGTCATCCTCTGGCAGCCTAGGAAAGCTTGTAATACTCATATAATCAACAGGGGAATAAGCACCCAAAGTTGTCTCTTGGCAAGCATCTTTGTCTGATATGGTGCCACTCATCTGTCCAGTTCCAGGGTCCCGAGAAGACGTATACATTGGCGAAGTTTTTCACAATCTGGTCCAACAACCTCTTAAACTGGTGCAAGATTTGCTCCAGTTATTGCAAACCCTGTCTGAAAGTGAAACAAAATACAGTTCAAGTCGAATGAAGCACATATAAATACTTGATCAGCATTTTTTAAAAAGTAGGAGAAAGATACAAGCAGCATTAGAGCTCAATCAATATTTAATGTGGCAATGTGATGTGTGTATTTAATAAGCTTTGCACCAATATGGATAACCTTCATATAAATACATAAGTTTTACTTCTTTTTATCATATTACATGTCTTGAATTTCCTTTTTATAACATTTTGTCTATTGTTTTCATTATTGTGCTGTGTCAGTCTGTGGGAAAGTACTTCTTGGTCTCAGGAGAAACAATATGAAAGCTCTTTGTTCCTAGAGATTTTAAGAGGGAGGAGGGTGACACTCCTAGTGAAACACTGACTGGAGTAGTGTACCAAAAAAGTACTACGTAAAAGTGATACCACACCCAGGCATTGAGAACCATGGACACAAAGCAGCACCTGGACAAGACAAACAGACAGCTACCCGACCATTCTTAGCACCACAGCAACATTCACCTTGCTGATATTCATTTTGCATTATAGACTATGCTGAATAATTAATACAATCCAGATCTGAAATATATTATTTGTTCCATGCTTATTTTGTATCTTTGTATTTAAGGTGTAACAAATTATTTAGCTATACTTGCTCTCATAAAACTTTGGATTCTAATTTCAGGCAATATCAGTTTATGAAGAATGTGCATGTTCTGTTACAAGTCTGGTCTCTGCCACCATGCCAAATACAAGAGTGCTAGGTTAAATTGCGACGCCAGGTGGTCCCCCGTTCAGACAGTAAATTTATTCATAAATGCCTCCTTCAATGGATTCATGCTCTATACAGGGCAAGAATAGATTCTGATGGTTAATAAATTGATTATTTTTTTCTTTATTTAGCAAAGTGGCTCTCAGACTGTTTAAAACTGAGTGCCAGTTTAACAAAGTCAAAAAAAAATTCTCAAGCTATGTTTATTAAATTTTTTTTACTGCAAGTATTTATGCGAAAAATACAAACCTTCAACATCAGGCTGACCACTTCGACTCATACACACTTAATCAGCTCTTCAGATGCCTTACAGGTTTGGCACCGACACATCTGTGGTGTCCTACTGCAGAAATGCAAGAGTCTGAAGACAACCATTGTCCAAGAATGTCTGATCATTGCATTTCTTCAGTGAATAAGGATGCTCTGCTCTCCAAGGATAGATATGAAGGTAAGATACACATAAAACAAATCATTTACATTTATATGTACATTACTGACTATGCTACTGGTAATCTACCACTCCAGTTGACACAAACTACATCACCTGTTCAAGATAGGAAAGAAAAGCATGCTGGATAAAGTTACAAGTAATGATTGCCTGTAGTGCTGGGAGGTATACCATTTCATACCAAAAAACCACTTATTATTTTTGTTATGATATGGATTTTTCTTATACCGCAATAACCGGTTTAAATAGCCTAAACAATGTTCGGAACGTGGCGCAGCAGGAAACTGTTTAAGGGGGGACCTTTTTCACTGCTACACAGCTAAACACGCAAGCAACGTAGAACATGTGTTAGTGGAGGTATTGCGCGGTGAAAATGGACAGAGAACATTCCGAAACTGAAGCTGTAGCAGACGATAAAGTTGTGCATGATGACACAGAAGACCTTTTGCCGAAAAAAGGAACCATGTCTGTTGTCTGGAGATACTTTGGCTTTAAAAGGTCGGACGTGGGCCAAACAACTATTTACTACAAATGCTGTCGAGCTAAAGTTGTCACTAGAGGCAGCATCACAAGCAATTTGCTGTACCAACTTAGCCGCAAACATGCTTTGGAGTACCGTGAATGTATGGAACTAGATTGGCATCCTCCACGTCCTCAGGTAAAACTGAAACAGCTAGAGGACACTCGAGTCAGACGTCACTTGTAGACGCATTTGCTAGAGGTACTAGATATGACAAAAAAAGCAAGTGGTGGATCGAGATAACCAACGGCATTACAATCCATATAGCTAACGTGTCAGTGGACAGAGATTGTTAACATTAACAGAAAGTGTAGTTGGTTTACAAAAAATATTTACTATTTATTCCTTTTCTAAGACATGTTCAGGCAATACAACTTTTGACAAGCACCTCTGGATATTTTACTAAGTTTAAATGCCTCTTTGGATGGTTGAAAATATGTTGTCAAAATTATAGTTTTAAGATGTTTGCAAAATTTCTTCAATAAAAAGGTTCTATATTTTGACTGCAACTGTCATGCAATTTGATTCCTTCTCTTCATTAGTGCCACCCCCTTGAAAACTATCACTTTATGGGGCCATGCAAACCTGTATTAATACGTGTGTGAACATTTAAATGTTATTTTGTACAATGTACAATTCTCATGACAGTGGAATAGGTCATTCTTAGCCAGTCTACTGCAGTAATTGAAGTGGAAAATGTGGTTAACATCCACTCATGCATGGGAAAAAAAAATACTGCTGAATGCCGTGAAACCGGTATAATTTTGAAAAATACTGTGATATAGAATTTTGGTCATACCATCCAGCACTAGTTGCCAGTACAGTAATCCCTCCTCCATCGCGGGGGTTGCGTTCCAGAACCCCCCGCGAAATAAGAAAATCCGCGAAGTAGAAACCATATGTTTATATGGTTATTTTTATATTGTCATGCTTGGGTCACAGATTTGCACAGAAACACAGGAGGTTGTAGAGAGACAAGAACTTTATTCAAACACTGCAAACAAACATTTGTCTCTTTTTCAAAAGTTTAAACTGTGCTCTATGACAAGACAGAGATGACAGTTCCGTCTCACAATTAAAAGAATGCAAACATATCTTCCTCTTCAAAGGAGTGTGCGTCAGGAGCAGAGAATGTCAGAGAGAGAGAGAGAAAAGCAAACAAATCAATAGGGCTGTTTGGCTTTTAAGTATGCGAAGCACCGCGCAGCATGTCGCTTCATGAAGCAGCTGCACAGAAGGGAGCAAAATGAAGATAATCTTTCAGCATTTTTAGACGAGCGTCCGTATTGTCTAGGTGTGCGAACAGCCCCCCTGCTCAATCCCCCTACGTCAGGATCAGAGAATGTCAGCGCAAGAGAGAGAAAAGTAAGTTGGGTAGCTTCTCAGCCATCTGCCAATAGTGTCCCTTGTATGAAATCAACTGGGCAAACCAACTGAGGAAGCATGCACCAGAGATTAAAAGACCCATTGTCCGCAGAAATCCGCGAACCAGCAAAAAATCCGCGATATATATTTAAATATGCTTACATATAAAATCCGCAATAGAGTGAAGCCGCGAAAGGCGAAGCGCGATATAGCGAGGGATTACTGTAGTCTAAAAACTAAAAAGAAATAGATGTGTCAAGCTGAGTGTTCATAAAGAAAACTTTATGACTCACTAATAACAAACCACAAAAGTTCAGTTGATGTAAAGCCAAAACAGAATACAATAAGCAGCCCCACTCACAGACCTGACTCCTGTGAACAATGCTGTGTTCAGACAAAACCTGAAAAAATTCAGTTACATGCTTTAAGTGACCAAAAATAAGTAACTAACTGTAGGATTCATGGGCAACAGAATAAAGGATGGAGATTGTATCACTTCACCCATCTATCTATTTTCTGAACCTGCCTTTTGCAGTCATGGGTCTTATTGTGCTGACAAAAGAGCTCCTAAAATAATGAAAGCATGAGCTAAGGATCTGCCCGGCTTTGTCTTTAATTTTTTTATTTCAACATATTGTATAGTCATATCCTAACACCCAGACCTAAACTTCTTTTTTATTCTGATGAACTGTATAAGCAAGGCATGCTAAAACAAATAAAAATGTGTTTCTTCAGAATTTCATTACAGAGTTAAAAAGCCAAAAAAAGGAAGTCACAAGTCTTTAAATTAACAAAAAATAAAATCAACTAAATAGAGAACAATAAAAAAGGTATGATATCATCCATCTATTCACTCATTTTCTTAACCAGCTTATTCAGGGTAGTATTGTGAGGCATCTGGAGCCTATCCCAGAAATCACCGGGCACAAGGCAGTAACAACCCCTTGACAGGGCAGCAGTCCATCATGACACACACAAACTCAGATTCTAGGGGCAGTATTGCAACACCTATTCACCTAACTGGCATGTCTTTGGACTATGGGAGGAAACTGGAGCACACCGTGTCCACACAAAAATGGGGAAAACATGCAAACTCTGTGCAGGAAGTTCCTGGGATGTAAACCCTGGTCTCCTTATTGTGAGGCAATATTGCTATCACTGAGTCACAGACAGATGATACCTTCAGATTTCATAATAGAAGAAATTTACTCAGATGGAGAAATTTTTGATGAAAATAAGCAGATAAAAAGCCAAAGAATGCTTAAAGAGAAGGCCAAAGGCAGAGCCCAGTCCAGCTCATGACAAAGGGAAGCCACTGCCTATACCAGCTGCATCTGACATTAGACAGGAACCATTCCTAAAGGAGGCATCAGCCCATTGCAAAACACACACAATTACACACATCCAGACATTTTGATACCAGTCACGTTTAAAAATCAAAGGGTAAAATAACACACTCATTTTTTAAATATGAAAGAGAACACTTTGAAAAAACTCAAGCAGGCATGGGCAAAAACAGAGAAGCCCCACACAGACACTGATTCTCCTAACATTGTGAGGCAGTAAGGGTAATCGCTGTGCCAGTGTGCCATTCATTTAGATGTTATAATTTTAACAATTTGAATTGATAAATGATCATTAAGTTAAATGTAAATAGATTTTCATTAAAAGCAAAATAAAATTGATTCATTACAAACTCACTTCATATAATAACCTGGTATTCATTTTAGCATTTTTTAATGGACTTACATTCAATAGCACAGTAGTTGCTGTATGATTTTCTATAAATGCTCCCTGATCTGATCATCATTTTACTCTTTTGTGATGGACATCCAGTACATTTCAACAGTACATACCAGTTCTGCATTATAACTGTTGAGATTTTCCAGCCTGAGCTGCTCATTTCAGGCTCATCCTTAGCATGTCTGAGGAGTTCAACACTGAATTCCAGCTTTGTCGGCCAGGTTGCTGTAAGCCTGTGTGTTGAGGATTGGTGTTTTCGGAATGACTGAGCTGGCATTTATCTTCAGCTGATAAAGCATCTAAAGTCACTTTCACGAACATCAAGTCACCCTGATGCTTATCAGTTAAAGTATTCCCAAGCCATGATGGTACGCTCACCATGCTTCATCATTACCAGTGGGATTCTTTTTGCACAAAGCTGTGCTTAGTTTTTTTTAAGATAAACAAAAGGGCATTCTTCACCTGGCAAGCAAAGAGATCTCAAAAAGTCTTAAGATTGGGAGTAATGTTCTTATTGACAATGGTTTCCAAACCTGTTATTATAGAACCCTGATTTCAGAAATGCAAGAAGAGACTGCTGCAGCATTTCCGTAGATGTAGTTCTGGGCTACATTTTGACAGGCATTCCTGGGAATATAGTATCAGGCACAAATCAGCAACCAAATGTGGAAGCTATTTACATCTACTTTTGTGTAATGGCTAGAATATGCCTATTCATAATGCAGATGTTCTATCAGACAGTTGTGGCGAGCGCCCTCTTCTACGTGGTGGTGTGCTGGGGAGGCAGCATTAAGAGGAAAGACGCCTCACGCCTAGACAAACTGGTGAGGAAGGCAGGCTCTATTGTTGGCATGGAGCTGGACAGTTTAACATCTGTGGCAGAGCGAAGGGCGCTCAGCAGGCTCCTATCAATTATGGAGAATCCACTGCATGCACTAAATAATATCATCTCCAGACAGAGGAGCAGCTTCAGCGACAGACTGCTGTCACTGTCCTGCTCCACTAACAGATTGAGGAGATCGTTCCTCCCCCAAACTATGCGACTCTTCAATTCCACCCGGGGGAGTAAACGTTAACATTTAACATTATACATAGTTATTGTCTGTTTTTCACCTGCATTATCATCATTCTTTAATTTAATATTATTTATTGTATCAGTATGCTGCTGCTGGAGAATGTGAATATCCCATTGGGATTAATAAAGTATCTATCTATCTATCTTATCCTGAAGTGAGAAATTAAACTACTCTCTGGAGCGGACAACACATAACATTCTCAAACTTGCTTAATCCAATTCTGTGTCTTGAAGTGCTGGGGCCTATTTAGTAGCACAAGGTGCAATGCCAGGGGCAGATTTGGACAAGAAGTGAGAACACTGAAGGGACTACATTCATACACACCATAGTTTGACTCACACAGGACCATTTTAGAATTGCCAATTAACCTAATTAGCTGAAGTTTTGGCGATGTGGGAGGAAATTCCACAAAGCCAAGGCGCAAGACTGGTTCCAGGAGGCAGCATTGCTAACCAATGTAACACTGTGCCATCAAATTGTGAGTTACACTTCAATAATTCACAATATTAGACAAAAGAGATTACATAGAAAGATAAAGAGGACATGTTCACTTAAATGCTATATTTATAAGAGTTTATGAACTTTGTCTAGTTGCCAAAGCAAGACATCTTTTCTTGCAGCAAGTCAACCCTCATGGCATCGGGCAACATCTACCCAGAGAAGACAGCTGGCAGTTGCTGTGGTTCAGCAGCAAAAGGAGGCACAGAGAGATGCAAGGACAGTCTCACAGTCCAAACAGGGCCAGTGGACTAGCTGCGAAAATCTGGAGCATTGTAAGCTCACCCGCAAAGATCTGTAGGAGATGGAAGGAAGCGAATCAGCTTCATCATCAGAGCTACCTATGATGTTCCTCCCACACCCATGAACCTACATCAATGAGTTTGGAGTAGACCCATCATGTTATCTCTGCCAACCCCAGTAACCTCACCGGCAATAAACCCAGTCTGTCACAAAGTCGCTACAACTGGAGGCATAACCATGTTCTGCAACAACTGGCAATTACCCTAAAAATGAAATCTCCCACCACTGGCGTCCCTCCCCTGATCACCAGATTCGCAAACACTGTCCAATTCATAACAGCAGGACAAGCTCCAGTGAAACCATCCACAAGAAAGGAACCAATTCTCATTGGCATCTTCTTGTTGGACTGGAAGATGCAGGTTGATGTAAATCAGCTAAGGAAGCTAATTTTTCCAGCAGAAATTATTACATCCAGTCTTAGGCCAGACCTGATCTTGTGGTCAACCTCCTAGAAGTCTTTTTTCATCGCAGAGTTAATGGTACCATGGGAGGCAGCAGTTGATGAGGCATATTAACGCACAATTCTTAGGTATACAGACATAGCAGCTGAGGCAGAATAATGCGGCTAGCTTACCCAGGTGCTCCCGGTAGAGGTAGGATGTAGACGATTTGTAGCCACATCAACAATGAGACTTTTGGTAGGGGATGGGAATACAACAGCAATCCTTCAAACAAGCTGTCAAGTCGCTATCGGAAGCTGGCGAACAAAGCAACAACTGGGCTACAAAATGACAAGTAACGGGTAAAAGCTGAGGGGATTGTACCTGGGATACCAGGTGGTGTTGTTGAGCCCTATGGAGGTGTCATTGGCCTATCAACAAAACACTGATGAAGCAGGGTGCCCACTTGATGACCTCAATTAAGTGATTACCCCATTCGAGACATCAAGAAAGTGATGAATATTGTGATTGTAATATCAAGTCCTATGAGCTTACCCTTAGAGCACACTTCTGATTCGCAGTGCTGTAGAGCAACAGCAATAATATCAACGATTAGATGAAGCTCCTTTTAACCTCTTTAAGATATGCTAATACTAAAACATACATATATACTATAGTTTAAAGTACCAATAAAGCTTTAGCTTTAACGATGTAAAATCCCCAAAAGTCAGGATATTGTAAGTTTTTTCCCCCCAGTGTAATGCCAAACACCTAGATACAGGGCCGGATTTATATGAAAAGAGGCCCTAGGCTATTCCACTTATGAGGCCCTTTCACCTTCCATTTTTAAGTTTGTAAATTACATAAGAGATAATAAAATACATCATTACTGTGATATATATCAATATGTTAAATGAAACATGTTGTGATTGGTACTAACATGTGTGGAAAATTAACGCGTTGATCTTAATCAATACATTTTTATGTTTGTTTATTAGTCATATGCGTAGAATTTCTCCTTATTTTCGGTTCAGTGTTTTAGTGTTCGCTGTTTTTAGAATAGTGTAATTTTAATTTTGCTAACAATTTGAATGTAGGCCCCTCTTGATCTTGAGGCCCTAGGCTGAAGCCTAGTTAGCCTTTAGGAAAATCCGGCCCTGCCTAGATATGATGTATGCACAACAAACAATAGTCCTATTGTATGGAAATAAGAGGATTCTGAAGGTGAAGTGGCAGGAATGCAAAATTAGGAATTGGAGAAGAGGTGCACTCCCACCCCATCATCTTCTAAATAATCTTATGTCAATACAATGATCAATTTACTATGGCACACAATCAAATCCTGTTTTATGTACACTTCAGTAGTTGGCAGTGGTGTCCCTTATGCATCAGGCGGTGCCTGACTTAAAGCAATTCTCATGAACTCCTGCATAAACTGGTTCGTGTTCGTTTTTAGGTTTAAAAGGGCAGTCAGTACAGAAGAGCTCCTTGTGGCCGGTTTAACCCCGTCCGGTGTATATACTCTTCCAAAGAATTTCGACGTTGTCACTCTATAAGGGGTTTCAAAAAAGCATGTTCATAGATTCCTGGACTCGGATGGTTTCTTGAAGATTCTTGACGCTCGACACTCGCATTATGAAACTTTGTATCTTCCAACCGCAAATCTGGTGACCTGAACTCGTACATTGGTTGCCCCATATTTTCATTCATTTTACAATGCTAAAATAGCACTGGCTGTAAACCCCACAAATTGCAATGACTGAGTCTGCACACATACTGTACATGTGAAAACTGCAGCACTAAATATACGAAGAAGCAAAGCAAATCCCTATTTAACCGAGTGCTTAATTATTCATCCTGATGCATGATTCACAGGAGGCTCTTAATAAAGACGTACATACAGAAAGGTGTAAAACGATAATCTGGAAAACGACGACAGGCTCGCCCGGGTTTAAAATACACCGGTGTTCCGAAACACGACTTGCCCAAAGCCGAGGTCACGACTTGGGCGTTTTCGACCCGCTGTTTCATTGAGCAAGGTTGGGTCGTCTTTGCGCTGCTGCAGTTAGCCAAATCAAACGCATTCTTGGATGAAAATGCAGCAAACATTGCAGCGCATCAGTTTAAAATAATCCAGACGACACTACCTCTATAGAAAGGCGGAAAACAGAGGAATACGTAGACATGGCGTTACGAGGAGGATGGGGATCACGCAACGTCGCCAGTCCAAGGCAGCAGATTCAGGTGCGTTTTATCACCGCCTCCTAGGGTTCTTACGTGGAGAGGTGCAATAAATACATTAAAACGCATGCAAAGGTATAAACAGCAATATTTTGCGTGGGCGAAGCACATACAAATATCAGAAAATGATCATAATTCGTGCCGCATTATCATCACGACACATAAATGGATGCATTGATCTGTCACTTTTCAGACAGGCCTCACCGCACCCTATCTGCCAGGTGCTTAGACGGACAATAAACAAATTGCATGAGGTTGTAAAACCCTGCTCATCTCTTTTGCGTATGAGTTGGCAATCGTGGCTAACACTCCTTTGCACACCTCCACCGGCTTCTGATGACGCAATGTTAGTATTTATGCTTGTTTTTACTGCGACTAAATCAAGGCAAATTAAACAGACTTACCCACTGAACTGCCTGAGACTATTTTGGATTGTTAAATTAATGTAGATGTTTTATCCGTGGTCTTCAAAGCCGCAGCCTGTCGGCGAGCATCACCGAATAATAATTATTGAAAAAAATGCCTTGTCGTCCGATGACATCACAGAGCCAGCCTTAAAGGGATAGGCTCCTTAAAGCGGAATGTGGAAATGTTTAGCTCCTTTAATGCTAGATATTTTTAAAAGCGAATTTTGACCTTTTATTTCGTGTTCTCTGTGCCATATTCACGAAGAGATCGGACTATAAATCGTAAGGGTTGGGGTCAATATATGCATCTCACGTACTGCATTACCTGACCATGTCACTCATTAACATTGCTCTTTTCTGCACTTACAGAACATTTACAAATTATTGTTCCATGATTGTGTACTTCTTAAGCACGTTGATATGATGTTGACTAGGAAAAGGTGCTACAGCATATAAGATAAAGGCCACAAAAAATGAAGAATATTTCTTTAATTGAAAAATGCTATCACAATATTGAGAGAGAGCTCATAATTTATCATCAGAGTTACAGACAACAAAAGCGTTGGACCATAGCTAGCTATGCCCCAATGTATTACAAGTTAAACTAGGCTAAGAAGACACCATAAACACACTTATAACAAGTTTGTATTAATACATGATATATGGAGCTCAGAAAATAATATAGATAGATAAATAGATAATTTGCCCCTATAGGGAAATTTAGAGACACACATCAGGATTTCAAACTACTGCTGTGATCACAAGATTGTTTGTTTCAGTAGTTTTATAATTTTTCTATGATGATGAGTTCAGACAACTCATGATTTCGACATTTATTACTTAATTATAACCTGATCATGAAAATATTTATCTATTTTTTCCATTTTCTGAATCTGCTTTTCTTATTTCTGTGTCTTCAGAGATTCCAGCTTCAGCATATCCCAGACTTCTGACTTTATATATTTCTCTTTTGTTAAATTAATTTATGATCAGAATATATTTCTACATTTTCATATTGCTGTTTTTCCTTGTTGTAATAGTATGATAATGTATCTGCATTTTATTTATTTTAGATTGTGACTGTGACATATAGTAGCAAAACATAGTGAAATGCTATTATAAAAAGGTGATCGCAAAATAATGAATACAAAATTTTCATATCAATATGTTTTCAATGAGCTACTACCAAGGGATGAATAAAGGAATTCTGTTTATATATATATATATATACTGCTTTAAAAAAGTATTGGATCAAGTCAATGAAGCTTCTGGGCTATTGATCTGGTCAGTTAAGTAGCAGAGGGGGTTGTTAATCAGTTTCAGCTGCTTTGGTGTTAATGAAATTAACAACAGGTGCATTAGAGGGGCAACAATGAGACGACCCCCAAAACAGGAATAGTTTAATAGGTGGAGGCCACTGACATTTTTCCCTCCTCATCTTTTCTGACTGTTTTATCACTAGTTTTGCATTTGGCTACGATCAGTGTCACTCCTGGTATCATGAGGCGATACCTAGACCCTACAGAGGATGCACAGGTTGTCCATCTTCTCCAGGATGGCACATCAATTGCCAGAAGTTTTGCTCTGTTTCCCAGCACAGTCTCAAGGGCATGGAGCAGATTCCAAGAGACAGGCAGTTACTCTAGGAGAGCTGGACAGGGCCGTGGAAGGTCCTTAACCCATCAGCAGGACCGGTATCTGCTCCTTTGGGCAAGGAGGAACAGGATGAGCACTGCCAGAGCCCTACAAAATGATCTCCAGCAGACCACTTGTGTGAATGTCTCTGACCAAACAATCAGAAACAGACCATGAGGGTGGCCTGAGGGCCTGACGTCCTCTACTGGGCCCTGTCCTCACTGCCCGGCACCGTGGAGCTTGTTTGGCATTTGCCATAGAATACCAGAATTGGCAGGTCCACCACTGGCACACTGTGCTTTTCACAGATGAGAGCAGGTTCATCCTGAGCACATGTGACAGACGTGAAAGGGTCTGGAGAAGCCATGGAGAACGTTATGCTGCCTGTAACATTGTTCAGCATGACTTGCTTGGTGATGGGTCAGTGATGGTTTGGGGAGGTATATCCATGGAGGGACGCACACACCTCTACAGGCTAAACAACGGCACCTTGACTGCTATTAGGTATCGGGATGAAATCCTTGGACCCATTGTCAAATCCTATGCTGAAGCAGTGGGTCCTGGGTTCCACCTGCAGCATGACAATGCCTGGCCTCGTGTGGCGAGAGTATGCAGGCAGTTTCTGGAGGATGAAGGAATTGATACCATTGACTGGCCCCCACGCTCACCTGACCTAAATCCAATAGAACACCTCTGGAACATTATGATTCGGTCCATCCGACGCCACCAGGTTGCATATCAGACTGTCCAGGAGCTGGGAGGAGATGCCCCAGAACACCATCCGACGTCTCATTAGGAGCATGTCCCCCCGACGTTGTCAGGCATGCTACAAGTATGTGGGGACCATACAAACTACTGAGTACGATTTTTGAATTGCTGCAATGAAATTTCAACAAAATGGACTAGCCTGCTTTTTGGAGTGTCTTTGAATTCAGCCCTTTGTAGGTTGATAATTCTCATTTCCATCAAACGATGTAGCATCCTTTCATTCTTAACACATTACCCAGTCCATATCAGTAGAGATATCCAGCAGGATTTTTTTCCCTTTGAGATCTGATGTGTTTTCAAAGTGTTCCTTTAATTTTTTTGAGCAGTTTATACAGTGCATCTGGAAAGTATTCACAGCGCATCACTTTTTCCACATTTTGTTATGTTACAGCCTTATTCCAAAATGGATTAAATTCATTTTTTTCCTCAGAATTCTAAACACAACCCCCCATAATGACAATGTGAAAAAAGTTTACTTGAGGTTTTTGCAAATTTATTTAAAAATAAAAAAATTGAGAAAGCACATGTACATAAGTATTCACAACCTTTGCCATGAAGATCAAAATTGAGCTCAGGTGCATCCTGTTTCCCCTGATCATCCTTGAGATATTTCTGCAGCTTAATTGGAGTCCACCTGTGGTAAATTCAGTTGATTGGACATGATTTGGAAAGGCACACACCTGTCTATATAAGGTCCCACAGATGACAGTTCATGTCAGAGCACAAACCAAGCATGAATTCAAAGGAATTGTCTGTAGACCTTCGAGACAGGATTGTCTCGAGGCACAAATCTGGGGAAGGTTACAGAAAAATTTCTGCTGCTTTGAAGGTCCCAATGAGCACAGTGGCCTCCATCATCCATAAGTGGAAGAAGTTTGAAACCACCAGGACTCCTCCTAGAGCTGGCCGGCCATCTAAACTGAGCAATCGGGGGAGAAGGGCCTTAGTCAGGGAGGTGACCAAGAACCCGATGGTCACTCTGTCAGAGCTCCAGAGGTCCTCTGTGGAGAGAGGAGAACCTTCCAGAAGGACAACCATCTCTGCAGCAATCCACCAATCAGGCCTGTATGGTAGAGTGGCCAGACGGAAGCCACTCCTTAGTAAAAGGCACATGGCAGCCTGCCTGGAGTTTGCCAAAAGGCACCTGAAGGACTCTCAGACCATGAGAAAGAAAATTCTCTGGTCTGATGAGACAAAGATTGAACTCTTTGATGTGAATGCCAGGCGTCACGTTTGGAGGAAACCAGGCACCGCTCATCACCAGGCCAATACCATCCCTACAGTGAAGCATGGTGGTGGCAGCATCATGCTGTGGGGATGTTTTTCAACAGCAGGGACTGGGAGACTAGTCAGGATAAAGGGAAAGATGACTGCAGCAATGTATTGAGACATCCTGGATGAAAACCTGCTCCAGAGTGCTCTTGACCTCAGACTGGGGCAACGGTTCATCTTTCAGCAGGACAACGACCCTAAGCACACAGCCAAGATATCCAAGGAGTGGCTTCAGGACAACTCTGTGAATGTCCTTGAGTGGCCCAGCCAGAGCCCAGCCTTGAATCCGATTGAACATCTCTGGAGAGATCTTAAAATGACTGTGCACCGACGCTTCCCATCCAACCTGATGGATCTTGAGAGGTGCTGCAAAGAGGAATGGGCGAAACTGGCCATGGATAGGTGTGCCAAGCTTGTGGCATCATATTCAAAAAGACTCAAGGCTGTAATTGCTGCCAAAGGTGCATCGACAAAGTATTGAGCAAAGGCTGTGAATACTTATGTACATGGGATTTCTCAGTTTTTTTATTTTTAATAAGTTTGCAAAAACCTCAAGTAAACTTTTTTCATGTTGTTATTATGGGGTGTTGTGTGTAGAATTCTGAGGAAAAAATGAATTTAATCCATTTTGGAATAAGGCTGTAACATAACAAAATGTGGAAAAAGTGATGTGCTGTGAAAACTTTCCGGATGCACTGTATATATGTGTGATATATATATAGTGTATTGTGATGTGTGGGTCACCAGCTTGCACCTGAGAAAAGGAGGTGAATCTAGGCTTCTGAGAAAATCAGCTTTATTGTAGTGAAAACAGGAACAGTCTCAGCCTTTATTCAGACGGGAGCCGCCACTTCATTACAAACAAACACAGCAATCAAGCAGTGACGTTAGTAGTTGTCCTGCATTAACTCCCTTCTTTAGTTTAGGAACAAATAGCCTCCCTCGTCAGGTAGGTTCAGCAGCTGCAGATCAGCAGATAGAGACAGCTCATTCTGGAGGAGTGAAGACAGAAAAAAGACTGCAAAGCCAGGTCAGTGGTTAGTTAGTCAGTTTTAAATGTTCATCACATCAATCTTCAGGTGACAGACATGTTAAACGGTGAGCCTGCAAACTTGCAGCTGCACCAGCAGTGGGCAACCAGTAAAGGGCAAAAGGAATTAATCTCTACTCATGTGGCACTGTTTCCAAACAATGTGCCCTTCCATTGCAATGCACAGTCTCACAAATACTTGGCCAATTTATAGCCACAACTTAATAAAAAAAAGAATATGCTTAAAATCTTGGAGAAAAGCAAGACATGCCAAGTCCACATACACACACTGAACAAGTGAATCCATGTCCCTGGAACTGTGACAGATTGGTCCATGCTTATTTTCTTCAATTAATTTTAATTTATATGTTTGAGGGTTAACTCAATTACGTATATGTTTTTTGTAATCTTATGTTTTTGTTACATGTTTATTTCTTTATTTTCTTAACTGTGTTAAGCAATTTGAAGAGTGTAATTATGTGTGAAGGATGCTATATAAATAATGTTATCAGCATTTTTAGTGCTTTAAATTCTCTCAAGATGGCCTTGTTATTGACACATGAACAAATATGGGCAGTTCTGAAGTGGCCAGTAGCTGACATCTGCAAAACCTGATAACAGATTCCGTTATTTTTTGATTCTGCTGAATATTATGTGGAGGATTGCCGGCTTTCCAGTCCGGCCCTCACCCCCAGGCCGCTAGGAGGAGCCCTCCGGACAGCATATTCGTGCCCCAAGTTCCAGCAGGGCCTCATGGACTTTGTAGTGTTGTGACACAGCCCTGCTGGATACCTTGGGGGCCGCCAGGAGTCGCTGTAGGGGGGCTAGTGGGCTCTTGCATGCCCTATAACCCGGGAGTGCGTCACAGTCACGTGACTGGAGGAAGCAACGTGCTCCCGGGATGAAGAAGGCTGTTTGCCCTGACCCGGAAGGAAATGGACTTGTGGGTTGTGCTTGGAACCACTTCTGGGTCAGGAGCTATAAAAGGACTAAGGAAAGCCCAGAACACTGAGCTGAGCTGGGAGGTAGGGTGGCGACGTGTCTGGGCGAGGAGGATTGGTTATTGTGAGAGAGTTTATTGTAGTTTATGAATAGTGTGGTGTGTGTAGTGCTTTGTGCACTGTACAATAGAAAAATAAATAGTTATTGTACTTTCACCTGGTCTCAAGAGTGGTACCTGAGGGTTCGAGAGGTGGACAAACGCTATACATCTGCTACAATTAGGAAAATGTATTGTCACACACGTCCGGTTCTAACCCCAAGAAAGATGTCACTTCCGATTTTGGCCCCCAAGAAAGACATCACTTTCAGTTCCGATATAACTGACATCAATTCCTTTAAAAACCTTTAAAGCCGCCATCTTTGGCTTAACTAATCAGTTCAATCTTGGGCTCCGATCTATGCACTTCAGTACGACTTTTTCATACCCTTTTGCAGCCAGGGATAATACAGTCATGGTCGAAATTATCGTCACCTCTGGAATTTTCCCAGAAAATGCACCATTTCTCCCAGAAAATTATTGTAATTACAAATGTTTTTGTATATACATGTTTATTTCCTTTATGTGCATTGGAACAACACAAAAAAACAGAAAAAAAAGCCAAATCTGACATCATGTCACACAGAACTCCAAAAATGGGCCAGGCAAAATTATTGGCACCCTTTCAAAATTGTGGGTAAATCGTTTTATTTCAAGCATATGATGCTCGTTTGAACTCACCTGTGGCAAGAAACAGGTGCTGGCAATATAGCAATCATACCTGAAGCCAGTTAAAATGGAGAAAAGTTCACTCAACCTTTCTGTTGTGTGTCTGAGTGTGCCACACTAAGCATGGATAACAGAAAGAAGAGCAGAGAATTGTCTGAGGACTTGAGAACAAAAATTGTGGAAAAATATCAACAATCTCAAGGCTACAAGTCCATCTCCAGAGATCTTCATGTTCCTTTGTCCACTGTGTTCTACATAATCAAGAAGTTCACAACACATTGCACTGTAGCTAATCTCCCTGGACGTGGACGGAACAGAAAAATTGATAAAAGACTGCAACAAAGGATAGTCCGAATGGTGGATAAACAACCCCAATCAACTTCAAAACATATTCAAGCTGTTCTGCAGACTCAGGGTGCAACAGTGTCAGCTCGAACTATCCGTTGACATCTGATCGAAATGAAACGCTATGGCAGGAGAGCCAGGAGGACCCCACTGCTGACACAAACATAAAAAAGCCAGACTGGAGTTTGCCAAAATGTACTTATGTACTTGAGGAAGCCAAAATCCTTCTGGGCGAACGTCTTGTGGACAGATGAGACCAAGGTAGAGCTTTTTGGTAAAGCTCATCATTCTACTGTTTACAGAAAACGGAATGAGGCCTACGAAGAAAAGAACACAGTACCTACAGTCAAACATGGTGGAGGTTCCAAGATGTTTTGGGAATGTTTTGCTGCCTCTGGCACTGGATGCCTTGACTGTGTGCAAGGCATCATGAAATCTGAAGACTACCAAAAGATATTGGGGTGCAATGTAGGGCCCGGTGTGTGAAAGCTGGGTCTGCGTCAGAGGCCATGGGTGTTCCAGCAGGACAATGACCACAAACATACTTCTAAAAGCACTCAGAAATGGTTGAAGACAAAGCGCTGGAGAGTTCTGAAGTGGCCACCAATGAGTTTGGATCTAAATCCGATTGAACACTTATGGAGAGATCTCAAAATTGCTGTTGGGAGAACGTGCCCTTCAAATCTGAGAGACCTTGAGCAGTTTGCAAAAGAAGAGTGGTCGGAAATTCCAGTTGAGAGGTGTAACAAGCTTGTTGATGGTTATAGGAAGCACTTGATTTCAGTTATTTTTTCCAAAGGGCGTGCAACCAAATATTAAGTAGAGGGTGCCAATAATTTTGTCCAGCCCAGTTTTTGAGTTTTGTGTGAAATGATGTCAGATTTGGCTTTTTTCTGTTTTTTTGTGTTGTTCCAATGCACATAAAGGAAATAAACGTGTATACCAAAACATTTGTAATTGCAACAATTATCTGGGAGAAATGGTGCATTTTCTGGGAAAATTCCAGGGGTGCCGATAATTTCGGCCATGACTGCATATGCGTGGCTGCCCCAAACCTTTTTGAGTGTATTGAGGCTGATTATTTCACAGTATATAGATTAGATTCACGTGTAGTCATTTCCTAATCACATCTTTATTGAACTGTAAAAGTAACATATGCATTAAGTGTTTAGTACAGCTGGCAAGTACTCTCAAATTGGTTTTAGTTTATGGCTAAGTGATAGTGGTTACTAGATAACAACAAGCAGAAGTCATTGGCAACGGCTAGGGTAGACAGTGGGCAACAGAGCAAGGACATGCTACAGGTTCTTCTGATACTAAGATTTAAAAAAAAAAAAACATTTGGAGTATCTTGATCTAGCTCTTAAACGTGTTAATGGTAAGATATTTGCTGCAGTATGGAGTTTAAAACACAAGTCTCTGAACTTCTAGGTCTCATTTGCAGTATATACAAAGTCAGGGTGACTTGGATCAAAGTTGTGATTCCATGCCTAAGACTCCTTTAAATGACATAGTGCTCCTTCAACCAACCCAAAAGGTGCATAGGTTTGTCACCATGACAGCCAGGGTCACACATTTTAATTAGGCATTTATTTTTGATCCATATGAAATAAGAAAAGTATACTAGAATTGAAGATATGGTGAGAGCCATAAAAAGTTTGGGTGCGGCAATGTACTCTTACAAAGTCTGTTTTAGGCCATAAATGAACTCTGTTCTGCATACAGCTTAGTGAGGATGTTAAGAATGGATTGCTAGATTTGTTACAGAGAGATATGGCTTTTATATTGCTGCAAAAATACAACTTTCTGTAACGATTCATAACAGATTTGCATAAAAGTTGAAAATAGCACAGTGAAAGCCATTTGTCTGCATTCATAAACCTCACTTATTCACAAGGCCACACACATACTCACAACAGGACAATTTAGAAGAGCTGGTTAAACTAAAAAGCATGCCTTTAAGATGTGGGAGAGAAAGCAGGGTACTTAGAAAAAACAGACATAGGCAGAATATTCAAATTTCACACAGCTAGTCAGCTGTCAGGCACTACTATTCATCTATACTGCATGGTGTAAGTCATGATTTGAAATGCTGAATATATTGACTAATGTGTAATCTTCTACTTCTTTGCCATGATGATGATGATGATACATGAATGCATTTACATACACAAAAACTTTTAGCATTACACTATACCACCAGATAATAAACATGTATCATCTAATAGTAAAAAATGGCATTTTTAAGTACAAATACACTTCATTTTTATTCTAAAAATATGTTTGTAGAACACAAAGATAGTTTTTGTATTAAGCAAAAACCAAGTTCTTTATAGCTTTCACTATACAAGGAAAGAAAGGAACAAAGAAAGCACATATAGTCATTAATGTCTGTGGTTACAAAGATCCTGTTAGGCGAAACTGTATGACAACCCTTTGCTTTAAGTGGTTGGTGTCACTTTTCTGTCTAACAGGTTTGTTGACTTTTTTGCTTAATTTTGCTGTAGGACAAGATTAACAATAGAATTGCAGTTTAAAGTGCAATCCTTAGAACATTTAGAAATATCTAGTTTGCTTAATACATATTGAATACTACAGTAAATCACCATTGGCTGAAAAGATTAGCTGCAGATGCAGATGACTTACTTTTTATTTAAAAATGGGATGTAGATGGATGGATGTAGCAGAAGTAAAATTACAAAACTAAGATTTATTCACAAGTGTGGAACATGACCCGGACACAGACAGGCAGACACGTTCAAATCACCCCATACACGTTTATTTACAGGTTGCATATTTACAGTTAGTGCTCCTCAGTCCCCAAGTCCCCTTCTCTTCTTCAGGCCACCTCCTTCCTCACCCAGACCTCGTCCTGCTTCCACCTGACTCAAGTCCTAAATGAAGGGAGGCGGCCTCTTTTATAATCACCCGGAGGTGCTTCCTGGCAATCTTCCACCGGCACTCCCCAGTGTGGCGGAAGTGCTGGCTGCGTACCCGTAAGCACTCCGGGTGTCCCTGATCCTCTTCCCCCCAGCACTTCCAGGTGTGGCAGAAGTGCTGAGGTCCAGGGCTCCCAAGGCATTGGGGTGCCCCCTGGTGGTGACCACGGGCCCCTACAGGGTTGAGCTTCCAAGCTCTGTACCCGAGTCCCCATAGCCACCAGGGCGGTTGCCCCCACGTGGTCTGGGGAAGGCGTAAGCCCTCTTCCGGTCCTCCGGGGCGTCCCAGCCGGGTCGCCCCCCCAGCCACCTGCGACACTGCCCCACCTCTAGTGAAGACCCATTGGGCAGAGCAGCTCGTCCTGCGAGGGCAGCTCATCCCCAAAGTGGGTCCTACTCTCGAAGCTCCAGGGTCCGGTCCTGCTAAACAAAGAACAGAAACGGGCGGAGACGCTGCCTGGACACCACCACCTGGTGTCTTGTCGTGCCTCGCACAGGCAGCACTCCCCCCTCCTACCGGCACCCCGGGGCCTACTCTTTCGGCACCTCCTCCGAGGTTTCCGTGCCCCTTTGATTGGAGCTGCTCGTACCTCCATAGCCTCCGCCAGCTGTGGTAGCGCCCCATCGCCAGCGAAGCGCCATCCGGTGAAGCAGACCATCCACTGAGGGCAGGTCTCCAACAAAGCGGGTCCTACTGTGCATCCAGGGTCCAGTCCTGCAATCAAAACAGAGAGAGGGGCAGAGACGCTGCCTGGACACCACCACCTGGCATCCCTCCGTGCCACGCACTGGCAGCACTCCCCTCTCCGACCGGCACCCCCTCCACGGTTTCCGTGCCCGTCTGCGAGGAACAGACAGGTCCGCTCATTCTTCCGACACCTCCGCCAACTCCGGGGCTTCCTTCTGCCTCCGCAGAGGGCGGCAATTCTCCGGACGTGAGTGTCCTGCCTCATGTCCTCCCTTATCGGAGGAACCGGCATTCTTCCCTCGATTCCTCCTTTTCCTCTGGGATGCCATGACGGTTTGGGTCTGCCTATGGATAAGGCACAGATCCTGTCCCATCTGCGTCCCTATAGATCGATGCAAAGCCACCGCCGGCTCAGGGCGTAAGGCGCTAGTACCTGGGGCACACATCAGCCCGCGTCCTGCCAGCCCTCTCGCTGTCTCTCCTCTCACCATGCATGCAGCACTTGCCGCCGCGTCCACTGTCAGAGAACCCCCTACTCGGTTCCAATCATTCACATCACAGGCCTTTTCGGTGGGATCTCCTTTATGCTTTACGGGGTCAGCTCTACTCACCGTCCCCGCCATGCCTCTCCGGCCAAAGGATCCAACGTTGCGCCGTTCTGCCCTCTCACGAAGTGACATCATCAACACGACTGCCTTCCCCTCCAGCTTCTACAACTCCACACGGAGGGCACTCATAATCTGTAATAATGGCCCTGTGGGCTGAAGGCACTCCTCCAGCTCGCGCAGGGCCACAGGCAAGCACAGAAAGCCAGCCAGTGACTGCTTCCTGTTCCTCCGGCCCAATTGGGTCCTTCCCCGGCACATGACAGACATTCCTTGGTCCCACCTCCATCCAATCATCGGCGGGCACGCAAGACACACCTTCCAATCCCGTGCCTGTCTCGGGGAGGGACTTCCGGTCTGCGGCCATCTTGGATCTCCTCCTACTGACGCAGACCCGGGCAGTCCCTGCCTGCAAAACACAGAACATGCTCAGCCCCCCAGGGCTGGCTGCCGGCGAGCAGGGAACTCACCTCCCGGATCCCGTCTGTCCAAGGCAGCGGCCTCAGCATGGCCTTCCTAGACGCCACAGCATCCCGAGCGCCATCGGCGGCAGCACACCCATAGGAGCCGGCTGCACTCCTGTAACACGCGTCGCTGCTTTTCTGCACTAGGTAAGAGGATTCTGACCGCGGTCCGATGGCGGTTTGTGGGTTCGCTCCCTCTCTCTCGGGGCCGTGAGCACTCCGCACCCGCGGCACATGTGCGGGGGCACCTGCTGCTCTGGGCTGTCCACAAAATATTTGTTTCGTGGTCCCTGCCTTGGAACAGGCAGAGGGCCCCACGTTGGGCGCCATTGTGGAACATGACCCGGACACAGACAGGAAGACACGTTCAAATCACCCCACACATGTTTATTTACAGGTTGCATATTTACAGTTAGTGCTCCTCAGACCCCAAGTCCCCAAAAGTCCTGGCCACCACACAATGCCTTCTCTCCTTCAAGCCACTTTCCTCTCCCAGACCTCGTCCTGCTTCCACCCGACTCAAGTCCTGAATGAAGGGAGGCGGCCCCTTTTATAATCACCCGGATGTGTGCCAGGTGCTTCCCAGCAATCTTCCACCGTCACTCCCCAGTGTGGCGGAAGTGCCGGCTGCGTACCCAGAAGCACTCCGGGTGTCCCTCCCTGATCCTCTTCCCCCCAGCACTTCCACCACACCAGGGCTCCCAAGGCATTGGGGCGCCCCCTGGTGGTGACCACCGGCCCCTACAGGGTTGAGCTTCCAAGCTCTGTACCCGTGGTCCCCATAGCCGCCAGGACGGTCGCCCCCATGTGGCCTGGAGAAGGCGTAAGCCCTCTTCCGGTCCTCCGGGGTGTCCCAGCCGGGTCGCCCCCCAGCCACCTGCGACATAAGAGAGTTACCACCTTAATTTAGTGTAGTATTTTTGTATTTGGATTGTCATAAATACATTTTAGAACTTTCATTGTAATGCTTGTGCATTGTGTTTTTTTATAGTTATAAATAGCTGAGAAGCACTAGATATATCACGAAGAACATACTGTATTAATGTTTAACAATAGGTACAGTGCATATAAAGTAAGAGCTGACAAAAATACAAAACAAAATGTGGAGTATGTATAAAGTGCTAAAATTTGACTAGCTACACTGTGTGCGTTTACTATAAAACTAAGTAAAATTAACATACTTGTGATGGAGTGATTTCTAACATATAAGTTGATAAATATTTTATGTGTCTTTATTTGTAAATAGACAAAGCAAATGTAATCTCATATATATTTCTCTTCTGGTTTGTCCTGCTTCCACTTCAAAACCGGTCCCGCCCACACACAGCCGACACGGCATTTCTCGATTCCTATTCATCCTCTTCCAAACCCTACCCTACTCTGCCTGCGGCTCCTCTTCAAAACTGGTCCCGCCCACACACAGCCGACACGGCATTTCTCGATTCCTATTCATCCTCTTCCAAACCCTTCCCCATGCTGCCTGCGGCCTCTCATACACCTTGCTATTTTCGTTATAATACGACGGTTGTTTCCTAAGCCTTTGTTATAAAATGAACGACAGTATCTTCTCTGTCGATGGGTTTTTGTACAACGTCATCTTTATTCCAGGATCCGGCAACTGCCTGTTCCTATCAGTCGGTTATTTCTTGACATAAATGGTTGATGAAGGCAATGCATTCTCACTACGACATATGCCAGTAGATTTTGTTGCATCACATTGGGATAGATTTGGAGACATTCTTCCTGTTGTTCTTTCCAACGAAATCGAGTTTTCACAACAAGTCAGGAGTACTATCAATACATGGCAACATCTGGAGTTTATGGTGGTGAAGCTGAAATTCAAGCTCTTTCAGAGATTCTCCATTGTCATTTACTTCAAACACGACCCCAACATCCCGCCTTGCATTTACAATTCTGGAAATACTCTCTTCATTTACCTTCTGTACTCAGGACAACTGGACAATGGCCACTATGAAGCCCTCCTACCGATTCTGATCATGTCTCCACAGCATCATATAATGTCTGATAACAGCAACACATCAGTCCTCAGTCATTCTTCTCTTCCACAGAACACTACAGTTTTGTCTACTGGTGCAACCTTCCTCTGCGGCATTTGTAGTAAACCTTTCAAAACAAAACCCAGCCTTGCCAAACACAAGAAAATTCACTGCAACGACAAATTGTTTCAGTGTCACACTTGCTCAAAACATTTCACAACGCAGAACTATCTTCACAAACACACAAAAATTCACTCTGCTGAAAAATTACCTCACTCCCACTCCAGTAACACATACGATTCCTGCAACAAAACTTTTCAAACGCGAGCCTCACTTGCTAAACAGAAGAAAAGGCATTCTTCCCAACAACTATATGAGTGCCAGAAATGCAATAAGAAGTTCACTACAAAGGATTGTCTGACTAAACACAACAAAACTCATTCACAAGTCTTGCAATGCGACATCTGCAAAGCAACGTTTCCAAACCAGCGCAGTCTCAGCAGACATACACACAATCCTCTTCCCGTTACCACAGGTACTTCTTCACATCATTCCTGTCTTCCCGTCCAAGAGTACAACATTGGGACTCCAGACCAGCAGTGCAAACACTGTCATGCACTATACTGGCCTGCTGAGCGTAATACATCCAACAAGTACTCCAGGTGCTGCCACGACGGTAAAGTAGCTTTACCACCTTTGCGGGAGCCACCTGTGTCTTTAAAACAGCTTCTTACACAGCAAACATCAGAAGCTAAAAATTATCATGAACACATTCGAGAATACAACTCTTCCCTAGCGTTTGATTCCATGGGTGCACAGATAACTCAACCTCCTGGCCACAGACCATACTGTTTTAAAATACACGGGCAAATTTATCACCAAATCTCTCCACTATACACTAACACTTCTACCTCTCCAGGATATGGACAGTTGTATGTTTTTGACACAGTGCAAGCTACTGAAGTACACTTACAAAATAAAGCAAACTCTGCATGCAGCGAAAATGTACTTCTCCAGCTAGATTCCATGCTCAGAACCATCAACCCCTTTGCTAAATCATACAAACACATGCATGAAATCGCTCAGTCCAATCCAACAGCATCTGTACAAATGGTTTTCAAGGGAAACCCTAGGCAGGATTTACGACGATACAATGCCCCGACATGTCACACCAATGTTGCAGTGATTTTTGTCAGAGAAGATGCCGAAAGGGACATTTGCATCTATCCCATAGGCAACTCCTGTAAACAGATTTCCACGCTCAATATGAATTGCGATCCTATGGTTTACCCACTTTTATTCCCTTATGGAAACATTGGCTGGCACAAAGATTTACAATTTGTTCCCGCTAAAAGAACCGGCAAGCGAATAAGGCTTACTCAATGCCAATTTTACATGTGCAGATTAGCAATGAAGAATACATTTAGTATTTTGCACTCCAGCGGCAAACTATTCCAACAGTACGTCGTAGATGTGTATGTTAAAACAGAGGGCGCGCGTCTCAACTATCTCAGATTACATCAACAAGATCTGCGCGTGGAACAATACAAAGGACTATCAGACGCACTGCAAGCAAACGCTAAAAATAACAATGTACGTGTAGGCAAAACGATCATATTAATGTCCACATTTCCAGGAAGTCCAAGATACATGCAACAAAACTATCAGGATGCCATGGCCATAGTACGTAAATTTGGAAAGCCTGATTTATTTATCACTTTCACATGTAATCCTGTTTGGTCAGAAATTCTACATGCACTGTCGAATACCCAAAGACCAGAGCACAGACCTAATATTGTAGTACGAGTCTTTTGGATTAAGCTCAAAAAGTATTTATTTCTTCTTGATTTCTGAATTCCATTCTCACCGTTTTCCGTTCCTATTCTTACACTGCTGTATGCTACGGCGGGAGTCGGCTAGTATTAGATATTTTTTCAGGAGGCACGCCTTACTTCATTGATGAGAACAACAAGGCTTTGATGTTTACCTAACCAACCCCTTAGCCGCTCCCCCACTCTTTAGAATGAACTCAGGATGTGAAATTTATATTGAGGGGGATAGAGCATCAGACCAGCATGGCAAGGGTGACTGTGTTTGGACTTGCAAAATATGAGCCATTGCCTGCAGGACGGCCATAAACTGACTAAACAAAGTAAATGAGTTGTACCTAAGCACTGTTATCGGAAGATGGGACAGACAAACAAATTCTATTGGTCTAAAGTAATTCTGTTTATGATTGGTTTTGAATTAGAGGCCATTCTGTACTGCAACGCCCCTTTGGTTTGTGTTTTATGGTAAGAATGGTATAAAGTTGGTTACCTTGCCTTTACTTCTCTCTCTCTCTCACCATCTGGCCATGAAAAGAAAATAATGATGAAGACAACTCTATCTTGGCAGCCATAGGCATGTGGCCTGTTTCAATACTCCATTTAAAGGCCATATGGTAGCAAAGCAAGCTACACTGAAGATAATCCTAAAACTGCCTATGGATGCACTACTACTTAGGCTGTAAGGGAATGGTTTACCAGTATTCACATAGTACTCTGCTTCCTTAATATTTTTGGGAATTTTTATCAATAATGCATAATTAAATGTGTAACCTAACTCCTGCCTGTTTACTTATTCTGTTTAATTGCCTGACATTACTGATGTAGAAAGGAAATGGGGGAGGAAATGCTAATTTACCTGATCATAGAGTGGCAAGTGTATGGGAATTTAAACATTTTATTAAGGTCTACACAATAAAGAGAAAATAGGGCCACCATTGGAGCATACATCCATCCATCCATTTTCCAACCCGCTGAATACGAACACAGGGTCACGGGGGTCTATTGGAGCCAATCCCAGCCAACACAGGGCTTGGAGCATACAGTATATGATAAAATATACTTTTTTAGATTTGTTTTATTCACCCCATATAAATGCTTGGATTCCAACTGTACTACACTACCCTTGATTTACTTAATGTACATAAATAAACATGACATTACAAAATATGTTAAACCAGGTAGTTTAATATTGTGTGGTCACTAACATTGTCCTGGTAAACAGTTATGAAAAATGCCCCATGTTATTGAGCCACATGTGTAAAACCTATCACCCTGTTTGTTCACAGTCCAGTCTGCTATAATTAGATGACAACAGTCAGATTATTAAGTTCATGAGACTGCCCTGTTCAAGGAGCATTTTACAAGCAAGTTGGGGAATCAGCCAATATGGTGTATGCCCTCTCTTTTTTTACAATACTGTAGAGTCATTTAACAATGAAATGCTGGACACTGTGGACCTAAGAACAGATAAGAAAAATATGAATATTGATTTTTTAATATGAAAAATGTGAAAGAAAAGATTGGAAAGAACATATTTTTAATATAAAAATTGCAAATGCATTCAATATTGTCAGTTTGAACTTTTTTTAAATCAACAAAGTCTGCTGTATTTACTGGGCATTGTGAAACCATAAATTATATTCTAGATAACAAGCATCATGTATAAGCAATTTAAATGTAAGACGGTAAATGGTGTTACTGCATAAATATTACTATTTAACTTCATCCATCCATCCATCCATTGTCTCCCGCTTATCCGAGGTCGGGTCGCGGGGGCAGCAGCTTGAGCAGAGATGCCCAGACTTCCCTCTCCCCGGCCACTTCTTCTAGCTCTTCCGGGAGAATCCCAAGGCGTTCCCAGGCCAGTCGAGAGACATAGTCCCTCCAGCGTGTCCTGGGTCTTCCCCGGGGCCTCCTCCCGGTTAGACGTGCCCGGAACACCTCACCAGGGAGGCGTCCAGGAGGCATCCTGATCAGATGCCCGAGCCACCTCATCTGACTCCTCTCGATGCGGAGGAGCAGTGGCTCTACTCTGAGCCCCTCCCGGATGACTGAGCTTCTCACCCTATCTTTAAGGGAAAGCCCAGACACCCTGCGGAGGAAACTCATTTCAGCCGCTTGTATTTGCGATCTCGTTCTTTCGGTCACTACCCATAGTTCATGACCATAGGTGAGGGTAGGAACATAGATCGACTGGTAAATTGAGAGCTTCGCCTTGCGGCTCAGCTCCTTTTTCACCACGACAGACCGATGCAGCGCCCGCATTACTGCGGATGCCGCACCGATCCGCCTGTCGATCTCACGCTCCATTCTTCCCTCACTCGTGAACAAGACCCCGAGATACTTGAACTCCTCCACTTGGGGCAGGATCTCGCTACCAACCCTGAGAGGGCACTCCACCCTTTTCCGGCTGAGGACCATGGTCTCGAATTTGGAGGTGCTGATTCTCATCCCAGCCGCTTCACACTCGGCTGTGAACCGATCCAGAGAGAGCTGAAGATCACGGCCTGATGAAGCAAACAGGACAACATCATCTGCAAAAAGCAGTGACCCAATCCTGAGCCCACCAAACCGGACCCCCTCAACGCCCTGGCTGCGCCTAGAAATTCTGTCCATAAAAGTTATGAACAGAATCGGTGACAAAGGGCAGCCCTGGCAGAGTCCAACTCTCACTGGAAACGGGTTCGACTTACTGCCGGCAATGCGGACCAAGCTCTGACACCGATCGTACAGGGACCGAACAGCCCTTATCAGGGGGTCCGGTACCCCATACTCTCGGAGTACCCCCCACAGGATTCCCCGAGGGACACGGTCGAATGCCTTTTCCAAGTCCACAAAACACATGTAGACTGGTTGGGCAAACTCCCATGCACCCTCCAGGACCCTACTAAGGGTATAGAGCTGGTCCACTGTTCCGCGACCAGGACGAAAACCACACTGTTCCTCCTGAATCCGAGGCTCGACTATCCGACGGACCCTCCTCTCCAGGACCCCTGAATAGACTTTTCCAGGGAGGCTGAGGAGTGTGATCCCTCTGTAGTTGGAACACACCCTCCGATCCCCCTTCTTAAAGAGGGGGACCACCACCCCGGTCTGCCAATCCAGAGGCACTGTCCCTGATGTCCATGCGATGTTGCAGAGGCGTGTCAACCAAGACAGTCCTACAACATCCAGAGCCTTGAGGAACTCCGGGCGTATCTCATCCACCCCCGGGGCCCTGCCACCAAGGAGTTTTTTCACCACCTCGGTGACCTCAGTCCCAGAGATGGGGGAGCCCACCTCTGAGTCCCCAGGCTCTGCTTCCTCATTGGAAGGCATGTTAATGGGATTGAGGAGGTCTTCGAAGTACTCCCCCCACCGACCCACAACGTCCCGAGTCGAGGTCAGCAGCGCACCATCCCCACCATATACAGTGTTGACACTGCACTGCTTCCCCTTCCTGAGACGCTGGATGGTGGACCAGAATCTCCTCAAAGCCGTCCGAAAGTCGTTCTCCATGGCCTCCCCAAACTCCTCCCACACCCGAGTTTTTGCCTCAGCAACCACCAAAGCCGCATTCCGCTTGGCCTGCCAGTACCTATCAGCTGCCTCCAGGGTCCCACAGGACAAAAGGGTCCTGTAGGACTCCTTCTTCAGCTTGACTATTTAACTTATTAATGTTAATTACTGAGGTAACTTGATTAATTCATTTCTGTTTTGCAGGAAATCTGTAAGCAAGATGACATGAAAGAATAATAGATGGTGTATTAACAAGGAACTAGTAAAACGAATGTTAAATACTAACAACTCATCACATTCTGTTGCTTTTCCTGCTTTCGTCTGAAGGCCATTTAACAACCGCCTATCATAATTTTTTTACAATTAACATTGGATAATACATGTTGCTGCTAACCAGCTGTTCCACAATCAGATAAATTAATACCTTGTTAATCTGTTTATTTCTGAAACGAGTATTATACCAAGGGCACTTTGTATCCTCCAAGTGGACCCTACCTTGCACTCAATTACTTAGCGAGAATAGAATAAACAATATACGATATAAAACACTCACACTTAGTTGGAACTGGCTAGTTTAGAGTTGCAACATAACATTCTATCCTTAATATATATGTGTGATATGGAAGGAAACTGAAGTATCCAGGGAAAATCCCAGAAAAAAAATTATATATCTATCTATTATATAAAAAAATCTTGGGTCGAGATGTGATCATCTCGCAAGACTACTTGCACATCATACCTTACTTACAAACACTTTAACATCCCATGAGACAAGAAAGTGGGACTTTTAAATGATCGACACACCTGCAGACACAGACCTGCAGATCACGAAGCTCAGTAGCAGCAGCTGATCTGTCCGCATGTCCTTAGCGTGTGCTCAGCCCCCCCCCCTTCAGATTCACGAAGTGGCGAGCGTGTCATGTGCCTCGAGGGGGCATTGGGGGGTGAGCGAGCAAAGCAAGTAGGGGGTAAAGCCTCCTAGTATACAGGTGCTGGTCATAAAATTAGAATATCATGAAAAAGTTGATATAATTCTATTCAAAAAGTGAAACTTGTATATTAGATTTATTCATTACACACGGACTGATGTATTTCAAATGTTTATTTCTTTTAATTTTGATGATTATAACTGACAACTAATGAAAGTCCCAAATTCAGTATCTCGGAAAATTAGAATATCAATTAAGACCAATGCAAAAAAAGGATTTTTAGAAATGTTGGCCAACTGAAAGGTGTGAACATGTAAAGTATGAGCATGTAGAGCACTCAATATGTAGTTGGGGTTCCTTTGGCCTGGATTACTGCAGCAATGCGGCGTGGCATGGAGTCGATCAGTCTGTGGCACTGCTCAGGTGTTATGAGAGCCCATGTTGCTCTGATAGTGGCCTTCAGCTCTTCTGAATTGTTGGGTCTGGCGTGTTGCATCTTCCTCTTCACAATACCCCATAGACTTTCTATGGGATTAAGGTCAGGCGAGTTTGCGGGCCAATCAAGAACAAGGATACCATGGTCCTTAAACCAGGTACTGGTAGCTTTGGCACTGTGTGCAGGTGCCAGGTCCTGTTGGAAAATGAAATCTGCATCTCCATAAAGTTCGTCAGCAGCAGGAAGCATGAAGTGCTCTAAAACTTCCTGGTAGACGGCTGCGTTGACCTTGGACCTCAGAAAACACAATGAACCAACACCAGCAGATGACATGGCACCCCAAACCATCACTGACTGTGGAAACTTTACACTGGACCTCACGCAACGTGGATTCTGTGCCTCTCCTCTCTTCCTCCAGACTCTGGGACCTTGATTTCCAAAGGAAATGCAAAATTTACTTTCATCAGAAAGCAGCAGTCCAGTCCTTTTTGTCTTTAGCCCAGGCGAGACACTTCTGACGCTGTCTCTTGTTCAAGAGTGGCTTGACACAAGGAATGCGACAGCTGAAACCCATGTCTTGCATACGTCTGTGCGTGGTGGTTCTTGAAGCACTGACTCCAGCTGCAGTCCACTCTTTGTGAATCTCCCCCACATTTTTGAATGGGTTTTGTTTCACAATCCTCTCCAGAGTGCGGTTATCCCTATTGCTTGTACACTTTTTTCTACCACATCTTGTCCTTCCCTTCGCCTCTCTATTAATGTGCTTGGACACAGAGCTCTGTGAACAGCCAGCCTCTTTAGCAATGACCTTTTGTGTCTTGCCCTCCTTGTGCAAGGTGTCAATGGTCGTCTTTTGGACAACTGTCAAGTCAGCAGTCTTCCCCATGATTGTGTAGCCTACAGAACTAGACTGAGAGACCATTTAAAGGCTTTTGCAGGTGTTTTGAGTTAATTGGCTGATTAGAGTGTGGCACCAGGTGTCTTCAATATTGAACCTTTTCACAATATTCTAATTTTCCGAAATACTGAATTTGGGACTTTCATTAGTTGTCAGTTATAATCATCAACATTAAAAGAAATAAACATTTGAAATACAACGTACATCAGTCTGTGTGTAATGAATGAATCTAATATACAAGTTTCACTTTTTGAATGGAATTACTGAATTAAATCAACTTTGTCATGATATTCTAATTTTATGACCAGCACCTGTGTATATATATATATATATATATATATATATATATATATACACTAGGGGGCTTCGCTCGCCAACCCCTGTATTTGGTTTTCCGGATACACACTTTTAAGATTGTTTTTTCTTTGAATTGTTGCTATTTCATTAGTTTCACTTTTATTTCAGAACTTCTGTAAAAACAATATTTGTAATCTTGTGAGTCCCAATATGCTGAATCTTTTTAATGAGGTCAGGATAGGTTTTTCTGTTTGGAATTTCAGCACAGACAAAACGATCTACATCATCAGCAGTTAATAATTTTTTTTTACAAAATAACAAAGTAAGTAGAGTTCTGCATTGGACTCCTGTCTGTAAAGTCGTGCTATTTTCCTCTCACAGTTCCAAAAGTACATGGGTTTACCAAGGTGATACCCCAGCTTTTGTCTAGGTTTTTGTACAAGGGCTAGACAGAACGTTTTTGACTCCTGGGGTAAATTTAGTTTTTAAATAAGCAGACAGATAAATATATATACACTAACAAAGTAACCAATAAATGCATGTGCAGTAAACTCCGTTTCTGAAATATTCAAGATTCTTTATTTGTCACATGCATAGTTATACAGGACAACACGCAGTGAAATGCATCCTGATCTGCTTATCAAAAACTGTGCAAAGTTAGAAGAATATCAGTTAGAGTAACAAAAAGTCATAGATTGAAAAATAACAGTATAGTAGAACATAATATATAAGTAAAATTATGTGAATAAAGTAGAATTAAGTGTTAAGGTGCAATAGTGTAGTAATTATTGTGCAAAACCAAAGTTAGACTGGTGCATAGTTAAATGAGGCAGTTTGTTTGTTTGCGCTACTGCAATCTTTACTTTTTTATATTTTCTAATTTTCCTACTTTCATATCCTTTAACTTTCTCCACATGTGTATAGCGCCAACGTTTTTTTTTTTTTTTTTTTTTTTTTTTTTTTTTGTGGAGCCTTTCTAATTTCCCTGGTTTCATAGTCTCTAACCTGCTCTGTATGTGTTTAGCGCCAACGTTTGTAAACATCTCTATGAAGTTCTACTTTGTCTTTTACTCACTGTCATTTAATTCTGAACCGGATCGGACGTGCTTTTTTTTCAATTCCACTTGTTCCGGGCTGATAATTACTTTCCTTATTTTCTGAATTTGCACCTCGATTATTCTTTTTTGCTCTTTTTTCTGTCCAACGCATTTGAGAATCTTTTCTCCGTGCTTTTATTTCTTCTTCGTTTAATCGTCGACGTTTTATTTCTACCCTATTCATTTCTACCCTATTCATTCCTACCGTATTGACCTTATACACTTTATATGCACTGAGAGCCCTGGAGCTGTGTGTGCTGCATGACTGCCTTTACACTACTGATTTGTTTTTTTTGATATTGCTTGTAAGTAGGGTGTGTCTTGCAAGACTCTCGTTCTATGTTCCCGTGAGACGCACTGTGGCAGGTCTCTTTCGTCTCGCGGGTCTTTAAATTATCTTCCGAGAAAGATCACGTATCATAGACTATCAGGACAGGGGACAGGATTTCTTTTTATAATGTATATATATTATATATATATATATATATATATATATATATATATATATATATATATATATATATATATATATATATATTTATATCAATGAAACCTCGGTTCACGAACGTCTCTGAACACGTACAAATCGGGTTACGACCAAAAAGTTCACCAAACTTTTGCATCTGTTCACAACCATACACTCGGTATATGAACAAGCCAGTTTACCTTTCGGTTTGTGCGCGCCGATGATTTCCGCACGTGTTCAGTCTCTCCTTTTGCATTCCCTGTGCAGGGAGTGAGCGAGAGAGCGCGAGAGAGAGACACACGCACACACACACACACACACACACACAAGCGCGCGCACGAGAGAGAGAGAGGGAGAGACACACACGAGAGGGAGCGAGCGAGAGAGAGAGGGCTGGCCAGGCTTGTTTTTAAAGAGACTGATTCGAGCATTGTTTTAACCTCATTGTATTTAATGAAGATTTTTTTCTATTGAATTTTAACCTCCACTTCATTTCTGTTTACAGCGATCGGTTCGTAGCGTGCATTGTTGCAATGTTACTTTTCTTGGTTGTTTATTAAATTACGGATTTTTCAAATGTTCATTTTTTTCCCTGTGCTTAAAACTCATTAAAAAAAAAGTTTTTTAGCGAGCATTCATAGCGCTACAGCGCAAACTCTTGCAATGTTAGTTTTCTCTGTTGTTCAAGGTTTTCTCAGTGTTATTCAGTGTTTTTACATTTAGTTTACTATTACGCTGTGCATTCTATGGTATAATTAACTATATTTGTGCTTAAAAATCTTTAAAAAGTATATATTTACATACAATTCGTACAGTCTGGAATGGATTAATTGTATTTACATACAATCCTATGGGGGAAATTACTTCGGGACCTGAGGTTCCACTGTATATAGTAATGGATGGCACACATGGACTAGCATCCGGGCCAGGATTGAACAAGGGACCATACCTGGCTGGGAGGCCACTACAAAGGAAGGACAAGGAAAGATTAGGACTCCCACACAGACACCCACAGGGCATGCTGGAAACTGTAGTTCCATGAGGCAGCCCTGTGGGCTTCCAGGAGGAGCTGCCAGGATTCACAATCTCTACTTTCAGGGACTTCCGTGCAACCTGGCAGTGCTTTCAATGGACTATACCCTAGCATAGCAAGTACTCCTGGGTCATAGATAAAAGAAGCTGCTCAACCTCATCTGGGCAAATTGGAGTCAGGTATGGGGTATGGAAAAGGCTAGTCCAGAGTCCAGAAGAGAACAAAAGACAGGAATAAGAATTGTATTTGTGTTTATGTCACTGTTGAAGCTTTTTGAAAAGGTAATTGTGAGAATAAACCTTTTATTTAAACCAGGACTTGTGTTTGTGAGGTTGTGTCTGGGGTTTGGGGTGCTGTAACACCCTCTCGTGGTCACAGTACATTATAAGAAAGTAAGCAGAGACACAAAGATTTGGGGCACCTGTAGACACACCCCATATAATTATGATTAAAAATAAATGTGGTTTACAAACGGCGTTGTGAAAAAACATGCTTTCAATTGCAAGTCTAAATCTTGAATACCCAAGATGGCGGATCTTCTGTCTTTATGGACTTCTGTCAGGAATGGCAAGTCCAAGTGGACAGACACTGGAAGTGACATTGTTGGTGTTAAAGCCATCAGTCTTCTGGCCTGTAGAGAGAGGAAGAGAAAATGTATTAGTATACAGTGACAACCTATGGAGCGAGAGGAAATTACCATGACCAGAGCCTTAAGCGCATGCACATGACAATATATACAGTATGTCTAAAATTCTAAGGGTTTTCTGTCTGTCATGCAAAAAGTCACAAACCACTGGGCCTTAAACCTTAATCTTGATCACAATCGAGAGCTTCTGCTGTGCTCCACGTAATGTAACCCAGGAGTTGAAAAAGAAGACAACTGTGGTGTGGGAACCCAGCATTGCTGACAGGAAAAGAACCGTGGCAAGCTCTTCTGAGAGTGAAATACAGTTTTCATTACAAACGCCAGTCAGAGTACAACACAAAGTAATACACGACCAAAGAATTAGAGGTGCAGGCTTTCTCTGCCACATTATTGGACATTGGGTTCTTTGCACAGCGAATGGGTGTTAAAAAACAACAGCCACACATGTACACTGCATGTGTGTCAGGAAAAGAGTTGCTACTACATTGCATAGCACTGAAGGACATTGCATCAGTCTCAACAAAGTGGCCTGGTCTGTTTGTTTTATGAGAAGTTCATGTGAAACCTTTCTTTGAGGACCGGAGGATCAAGTGTTACTAGTCTATTTCATTTTTGCCATATGCTGCAATTCTATAAATGAATAAGAGATTCTAAAACAGAATTTTGGCCAAATAGCTTTGAGGATATGTAAACCACATATTCCTCACATCTGAACTGAACAGATAATGAATTATGTAGACAACTATCTGAAAACAAGTGTACCAGAAAATCAAGATGCTACTCTATCAACAAAAAGTCTTCAGCAAGTTTACCAAATTCCTCACAATACCAAAACACAAACTTCAGGTTCAAGGTTTATTGACACTCTGAATGCAGAAACGCAAAGGAAAAATGTAACAAAGAGTTCAATAAATTGTAGCAATTATGTGATTATGAGATTAGTTGTACTGTACACCTGAGAGTATTGTGGAAATGACATAATCCTGTTACACAAAGGCTCAAAAAAAGGATGCAGGTCTCGAAAAACAAAAGCCCTAACTGCTATAAACTCCGCAGGTCTGCACCAAGTTTTCAGGCCTTGGCACCTTAGGCAGCCTGGGTTCAAACTTAAGAGGTGTCAGGGTATTTAATGTATTTATATGTACTGTGTTTTATTGTCAGCACTTAATTATTGTTTTTCATATTTTTATGTATTCCATTGTTTATAATTGTATTTTATATGTGCTGCCATGTTCTGTGCTTTGGGGAGATTGGGGGCACCCTGACGTCAATGCTATTAGATCCACCCTCCATCTATACAGGGCTGTGAGGAGAGAACTAGTAGTAGTTCATTGCACTTGGTTGGAGTCTGTTTCATGAGTATTGCTATTTCTTTGCATTTCATGGTTTTTGTGATTTATTTGTTTTTGTTTTCTGGGTTTTGCATATTGGGGTTTTTTTCTTGTATTATCTTTTAGGAAACTCTTGCTATTTTGAGCATTGTCTATTCTTTTCCTTATTTAATAAAATAAATCTTCAATTTATAAAGGTTCATCATTTGGTTTGTCTTTATAAGCCAGAGTTTTTCACAGTTTCTCTCTTATGAGATTTTTTTTTTGTAATGTGCGAATGTTAAGAGCATTTTGAACTTGAAAGCAGGTTCCCCCACTTTGGGCCTAGCCTAGGTGAAGACTCAGGTAACAGGTACTGGTTGGGTTGAGATGAACTTCTTCTGGGCTGCCTACTGAAGGCTTTTTGTAGGCCTAATACACTTTTTGCCATGTTAATGACTTCTGCTTACAACAATTCAAATATGATTCCTCTAGTTAAGATATGTTTGTCTTAAATGACAACATTCTATAAAGCTGTCCGTATGCTCCAGAGTAACAGAGTAAATTTAAGTGTAGCACTAATGGGATTTCATAATTACCACAAAATATTTCAAACACTGGTAGTAATAATAAAGCACTTCTCACTGAAAAATAACATTTTTAAATAAAAGACCAGAAATGGAGATGTCAGTCATAAAAACAAGCAAAGATTCATAATCGGGAAGTCAAATAAGCACTATGGTAAAGCCAAAATCAAAGACAACAAAATTAGAGTTGAAAATACTGTATGTAGATCAGAAGTAATCTACCAGGAGCAATAACTAAATAAACAGACAATATTTTTTGTAATTTTACACAAATTTGGATAGTAAGAAAGTGTTTAAAAGAACTTTACACATCTGACCCTAGAAGTGAAACCCAAACAGCTCCTGGTCAATTTCCTAGTATCACGATCACAAAACTTCATAAAATGTTTACTGCTGGGAGGTCATCCACTTCCTCAATTGTGAAGACCTCAGAAAAAGGCAAGTTTAGGGCATCTGCTATTTCACTGTCTGTATCTTTCAATTCCACTTTACTGTTTCTGATGCACTCAACCTCCTCCTTGACTATTGTTTTATTACTATAATACTGGTAGAATCCCTTTGGGTCATATTTCCCCTTATCTTCTATATTCCTCTCCAACTGTCTTTTAGCCTCCCTGATATCTTTCTTAATGGTGGCCCTCATGTTCTCATACACTCTACGATTCACTTTGCAGTCATTAGTCTTATATGCCTTATGAAGCGTTTTTTTTCCTTTGAAGCTTCTATTGTAACTCTTTATTATCCATCCATCCATCCATTTTCCAACCCGCTGAATCCGAACACAGGGTCACGGGGGTCTGCTGGAGCCAATCCCAGCCAACACAGGGCACAAGGCAGGAACCAATCTCGGGCAGGGTGCCAACCCACCGCACTCTTTATTATCCCACTGTTTTTTTTTTTAAATTTATAAATTTGAAATTTGAGGGTTTTTTTTAAAAATTTCCTATTAATTCCAAATTTAGGTATTTACCTGTCCTGCATGACATGTAAAACATTTCTAAACCTGTTCCACTGCTCCTTGACTGTCTCCACTCTTAAAAGCTTATCCCAGTCTATCCTCCTTAGACTTTGCCGCATCTCCTGAAAATTTGGTCAACCAAGGTTAAACTTAACAATTTTAGTCTTTGCATCTGTACTCTTACAAAACACTGAGAACAGTATTATATTTTGGTCACTTGACCGTGGTGGATCAATCACCTCTACACCCTCAATTCTATCTTGATTATTACAAAATACTAAATCCAGACAAGCTTCGCTCCGCGTTGGTGCTTTAACATACTGCATTAAAAACTGCCACTGAATACTTCTAAAAACTCCTGCTCTTGTGCTCCTCCTTTTACAAGGTTATCCCAGTTATTTGGATAATTAAAGCCCTCCACGACTATAATATCCCCTTGTAAGTTTGCCTTTTTAATATTACTAAAAAGATGTGTGTTGAAATTACTGTCTGCATTGGGTGGTCTATAACACACTCTTAGTTAGAAGCTAGTAGAAGTTAGTAGTAATTTCATGAAATGAGATAAGGCTATGTAGTAAGTGTGATCTGCTATGAAAACCAAAAAGAAAAGAAAAACTGCAGCTAATGAATAATAATTCTGTCCAACTTTGGCCATCTCATTCATAACTATTCATTTCAAGGGTTTCAGTGCAGCATTAGTAGAATAGTTTAATATTTTGTAAAATCATATATTTTTTTCACACTAGTACTTCTCCTGATAGACATTATTGCTTCTACTTTACCTTTATTTATTGATTTATCCTGTCATTTATCATTAATTTATCCATCACAGTTAGCTAATTACAGACCTGTGTCTCTCCTCTCCTTTTTATCCAAAACAATGGAATGTCTAATAAAGTCCCTTCCTTACTTCAACCGAACAAACTGCTTGATCCAAATCCATAGGGCCACTTCCACCAAGATGGCTCTATTTACTGCTGTCAACATGTTACAGCAGGCCAAAGGTCCCAACATGTCATCTGTCCTCTTCCTACTAGATCGCTCCTCTGCCTTCAAGACAGTCAACCACCAGATCCTTCTTGCCACCCTCTCTCACCATAACATCACTGGGATTGTCCTCTGGTGGTTCTACCTCTTGGGCAGATTCTACCTGGTAAGGAGAGATGTCAAGGGTACAACAGGCAAGAACAGGGGTGCTCCAAGGATTGGTGCTGGATCCCCCTCTTCTCTCTATACACCTCCTCACTAGGCCCTATCACCATGCCCCATGGTTTTTCTTATGAGTGCTATACCAAAGCTACACAGCTGTACCTGTCTTCCCCTCTAGAGGATAGCATGGTATGAACTAGAATCTCTGCATACCTCACTGACATTGCAACCTGGATAAAGGAACACCATATTCAGCTCAACTTGGCAAACATGAGCCTTCTTGTAAACCCAGTTGCTCCATCTATTCAACACCTCATTTCTGTTCAGCTTGGCCCATTATCGCTAACACTTGTCTAGTCTTTAAGCAAACTTGGGGTGGTAGTCAATGACCAGCTGTGCTTTATGGACCATTTTGCTACTGTCTCTCGGTCTTGTATATTCATTCTATGCAAAATCTGCACGATAAGACTGTATCTGACAGAATATGAAGCGCAGCAACTGGTCCAGGCATTGATCGTGTCATATCTGGACCACTACAACTCTTTGATGGCAGGTGCACCGGCATGGGTCACAAAGCTGCTGCAGATGGTTCAAAATGGCAGAGGAGCATCAGCTGTTCAACCAGCCGAGGTGGGCAGATGTCACACTCCTCTTCAGATCACTATACTGTCTTCTTGTAGTGGTAGGTATTACGTTCAAATCCTTGATGCATGCCTACAGAGTAGACTAGGGGTCAACATCCTCATATATGGAGACAATTCTGAGTTACTGCTGTTGAACAGCATTTGGTGATGCCACCCCTGCATAGTATCATATCTCTTCTCCTGTGTAGCTCCTGGCTGGTGGAACAAGTTGCCCACCTCCATTTGAACTTCTGACTCCCTCAATGTGTTTAAGAAGCATCTGAAGACTCTCTTGTTTGGTGAATTTCTGTGTATTAGGGTTTTTTGTAACCTACAAATTGGAATGTGCTTGTATTTTGTTCTGAGCTCTTCACTTGTGGTGATCAATTTTGTACCCTTGTTCTGTAGCACTTGTTCCCAAACAATACCCCAGATATTGATGTTTACGTGATTATGTTCACCTCTTTTGTAAGCCACGTGGCATAAAAGTGTCTGCTAAGCAGATACATTTAAAAGTAAACATTATCTGAAGAAAACCCACATTATCAGTCCTGAATATCTTTTAAATATATACAGTATATAGTAGGTATTTCTAAGATCACAAACCAAGAACAGGAACAAAATGCTTATAATTAACTGTTTGATTGATTGAAAAGTAAATAAATAACCACAAGTGGGAAGAATGAGTCTAAGGAGCATATATCTAAAAAGTACTATCATTTATTTTATTTAAACAGACAAAAACATAGTCATATGAAAAACTCTGGGAACCCCTCTCAGTCTGCATAATAATTTACTCTACTTTCAACAAAAAAGATAACAGTGGTATGTATGTCTTTCATTTCCTAGGAACATCTGAGTGAGTACTGGAGTGTTTTCTGAACTAAGATTTTTAGTGAAGTAGTATTTAGTTGTATGAAATTAAATCAAACTAGCTGACACCCGCCGTAATATACGGCGGAGTAAGAATAGGAACGGAAAACGGTGAGAAAGGAATTCAGAAATCAAGAAGAAATAAATACTTCTTGAAAGACGCAGTGTGCCTGTAGAATTTCCGGCCAAGCAGGATTACATGTGAAAGTGATAAATAAATCAGGCTTTCCGAATTTACGTACTATGGCCATGGCATCCTGATAGTTTTGTTGCATGTATCTTAGACTTCCTGGAAATGTGGTTGGTAATATGATCATTTTGCCTACACATACATTGTTATTTTCAGCGTTTGCTTGCAGTGCGTCTGATAGTTCCACGCACAGATCTTGTTGATGTAATCTGAGATAGTTGAGACGTGCGCCCTCTGTTCTAACATATGCATGTACGACATACTGTTGGAATAGTTTGCCGCTGGAGTGCAAAATACTAAATGTATTCTTCGTTGCTAATCTGTACATGTAAAATTGGCATTGAATAAGCCTTATTCATGTGGCGGTTCTTTTATCAGGAACATGCACATCTTTGTGCCAGCCAATGTCTCCGTAAGGGAATAAAAGTGGGTAAACCATAGGATCGCAATTCATATTGAGTGTGGAAATCTGTTTACAGGAGTTGCCTATGGGATAGATGCAAAAGTCCCTTTCGGCAGGTGTTTCGCCATCTTCTCCGATGAAAATCGCTGCAACGTCGGTGTGACATGTCGGGGCATTGTATCGTCATAAATCCTGCCTAGGGTTTTCCTTGAAAACCATTCGTACAGATGCTGTTGGATTGGACTGAGCGATTTCATGCATGTGTTTGTATGATTTAGCAAAGGGGTTGATGGTTCTGAGCATGGAATCTAGCTGGAGAAGTACATTTTCGCTGCATGCAGAGTTTGCTTTATTTTGTAAGCGTACTTCAGTAGCTTGCACAGTGTCAAAAACATACAACTGTCCATATCCTGGAGAGGTAGAAGTGTTAGCGTATAGTGGAGAGATTTGTTAATAAATTTGCCCGTGTATTTTAAAACAGTACGGTCCGTGGCCAGGAGGTCGAGTTATCTGTGCACCCATGGAAGCAAACGCTAGAGAAGAGTTGTATTCTCAAATGTGTTCACGATAATTTTTAGCTTCTGATGTTTGCTGTGTAAGAAGCTGTTGTAAAGACACAAGTGGCTCCCGCAAAGGTGGTAAAGCTACTTTACCGCTGTGGCAGCACCTCAAGTACTTGTTGGATGTATTAAGCTCAGCAGGCCAGTATAGTGCATGACATGGAAAAGGACGAATAGGAATCGAGAAATGCTGTGTCGGCTGCGTGTGGGCGGGACCAGTTTTGAAGTGGAAGCAGGACAAACCAGAAGAGAAATATATATAAGAGATGTGAAAAACTGGCTGTGCAAAAATGTGGGTCCCCTTGTAATTTTGCTGATTTGAATGCATGTAACTGCTCAATGCTGATTACTTGCAACACTAAATTGGTTGGATTAGCTCGTTAAGCCTTGAACTTCATAGACAGGTGTGTCCAATCATGAGAAAAGGTATTTAAGGTGGTCAATTGCAAGTTGTGCTTCCCTTTGACTCTCCTCTGAAGAGTGACAGCATGGGATCCTCAAAGCAACTCTCAAAAGATCTGAAAACAAAGATTGTTCAGTATCATGGTTTAGGGGAAGGCTACAAAAAGCTATCTTAGAGGTTTTAACTGTCAGTTTCAACTGTAAGGAATGGAATCAGGAAATGGAAGGCCACAGTAACAGTTGCTGTTAAACCCAGGTCTGGCAGGCCAAGAAAAATACAGGAGCGGCATACACGTAGGATTGTGAGAATGGTTACAGACAACCCACAGATCACCTCCAAAGACTTGCAAGAACATCTTGCTGCAGATGGGGTATCTGTACATCGTTCTGCAATTCAGCGCAATTTGCACAAAGAACATCTGTAAGGCAGGGTGATGAGAAAGAAGCCCTTTCTGCACTCACGCCACAAACAGAGTCATTTGTTGTATGCAAATGCTCATTTTGACAAGCCAGATTCATTTTGGAACAAAGTGCTTTGCACTGATGAGACAAAAATTTAGTTATTTGGTCATAACAAAAAGCGCTTTGCATGGCAGAAGAAGAACACTGCATTCCAAGAAAAGCACCTGCTACCTACTGTCAAATTTGGTGCAGGTTCCATTATGCTGTGGGGCTGTGTGGCTAGTTCAGGGACTGGGGCCCTTGTTAAAGTCGAGGGTCGGATGAATTCAACCCAATATCAACACATTCATCAGGATAATGTTCATGCATCAGTCATAAAGTTGAATTTACGCAAGGGTTGGATATTCCAACAAGACAATGATCCAAAACAGTTCAAAATCTACAAAGGCATTCATGCAGAGGGACTACAATGTTATGGAATGGCTGTCCCAGTCCCCTGACTTCAATATCATTGAAATATCTATGGGATGATTTGAAGCAGGCTGTCCATGCTCGGCAGCCATCAAATTTAACTGAACTGGAGAGATTTTGTATGGAAGAATGGTGAAAAATACCTCCATCCAGAATCCAGACACTCATCAAAGGCTATAGGAAGCGTCTAGACGCTGCTATATTTGCAAAAGGAGGCTCAACTAAGTATTGATGTAATATCTCTTTTGGGGTGCCAAAATTTATGCACCTGTCTAATTTTGTTATGATGCGTATTGCATATTTTCTGTTAATCCAATAAACTTAATGTCACTGCTGAAATACTACTGCTTCCATAAGGCATGTCATATATTAAAAGGAAGTTGCTACTTTGAAAGCTCAGATAAACAAAAATCCAAAGAATTAAGAGGGGTTCCCAAACTTTATCATATGACTATAAAATTCAAGACAGTTCCAATTCAGTTCACAAAAACACTATATTAAAAGATGATTAAAATGTGTTAGTTATTTTTCATAAATAATAAATAATAATAGGTTACATTTATTGAGCGCCTTTCACAAACCCAAGGTCGCTTTACATACAGAGTAAACAAAAAAAAAGAAATTGCACAGATGACAAAAGTTCTTAGAAGAGGAAAGTTTTCAGTTGCGATTTAAAAGTGCAGAAACAGGAGCAATCTCAGAGTTCCAGAGTTGAGGTGCTATAGCACTGAATGACCTGCCTCCCAAGGTGGAGAGTGTGGTGCGTGAGACAGTAAGGAGATTACTGCTCAAGGACCTGACAGAGTGACAAGGAGTGTAAGGAGCTAGTAGCTGAGTGAGGTAGAGGGGGGCAAGGTTATGTAGGGCTCTGAAGGTGAGAAGCAGAATCTTGAATTTAATCCTTGACGGAACCGGTAACGAGTGAAGCTGGGAAAGAACAGGGGAGAATAATGAACATTACAATTTTGCATTTGAATGTGAAAACACTGAAAGGCTAGGAATAGGCCTACTGCAGACTAAATGAGCTATAGATGTGATATCATAGGAACTGAACCACAGAAGAGCTAGCCAGTATGGCTCAGATTTTACTAAATTCAATGAAATAACCTCCCTCTGCTGCCCTACACATAAAACTTTCAACACATCATTTTAGTACTTTAGTTGTCAATTACCAGGACCCAGATTTACTACCCAAGACTATAACTCATATCTCTTTTAATCAATAATTGGTGACACATTTGTGTATGTTAGAATACCCAGAAGGGTCTGTATGGTTTATGTTCTCCATCATCCTCACTGGTTGGAGTTTTTGTTTTCCTCTCCTCCCTGCCCATTTAATATAAAGCCTTATTACACTAGACATTTACTGTACTTTACAATTTGTTCAGTCCTAAAAAAACTTTAACAAGTATATGTCACTTAGTAGTTCATTTTGCTTTTTGTACTCGTGTTGTGTAATCCATATTTCAAGTCATCTCGTTCAGTATTTCTCTGACACTAGCTTCATGCTCTGTCGTCTGTCTCTGTCTTTGGGATGCCATCTTTCAGCAGATGAGTAGCTCAGGCATTCCAAATGTGTACTACACAGATGATAATATACATTTATCACCATATTAGTTCCTCACTCATTGGTCAAGAACCTTGCCTTCAATTCAAAAGCTCGACCCTGTGTGAAGGGGCTTCCCATTTGTGGACTACTTTCATTTTCTGGAATTATTTATGTACAATATTGTAGTAAATTCTTGGCCATCAGTACAAATTATATGGGGTAAGTAACATATGAAAAAAATGATTTTTTGGGTGGAAAACTCCTTTAAATTAAAAGAATATATAATTCATACATAAATAATTCTCTTAATTTATAAATTACATTTGATTTATGTTAACTTTCTCATGTGGAGGAGAAATAAGAATGTACATTACTGTGCAAAAGTTTTAGGCAGGTGTGAAAAAATGCTGTAAACAAAGAATGCTTTCAGAAATATAAATGATTGTTTATTGTTATCAATTTACAAAATGCAAAGTGAGCGAACAAAAGAATCTAAATCAAATCAATATTTGGTGTTACTACCTTTTGCCTTCAAACGAGCATCAATTCTTATAGGTACACTTGCACAAAGTCAAGGATTTTGTAGGATTATAGTCAGGTGTATGATCAACCAATTATACCAAACAGGTGCTAATGATCATCAATGTCACATGTAGGTTGAAACACAGTCATTAACTGAAACAGAAACAGCTGTGTAGGAGGCTTAAAACTGGGTGAGGAACAGCCAAACTCCGCTACCAAGGTGAGGTTGTGGAAGACAGATTCATGTCATGGCAAGATTGAGCACAGCAACAAGACATAAGGTAGTTATACTGCATCAGCAAGGTCTCTCCCAGACAAAGATTTCAAAGCAGACTGAGGTTTCAAGATGTGCTGTTCAGGCTCTTTTGAAGAAGCACAAAGAAACGGGCAACGATTAGGATCATAAACGCAGTGGTCGGCCATGAAAACTTAGTGCAGCAGATGAAAGACACATCAAGCTTATTACCCTTCGAAATCGGAAGATGTCCAGCAGTGCCATCAGCTCAGAACTGGCAGAAACCAGTGGGACCCAGGTACACCCATCTACTGTCCGGAGAAGTCTGGCCAGAAGTGGTCTTCATGGAAGAGCTGCAGCCAAAAAGCCATACCTCCGACGTGGAAACAAGGCCAAGCGACTCAAGTATGCACGAAAACATACTGTAGGAACTGGGGTGCAGAAAAATGGCAGCAGGTGCTCTGGATTGATGAGTCAAAATTTGAAATATTTGGCTGTAGCAGAACGCAGTTTGTTCGTCGAAGGGCTGGAGAGCGGTACAATAATGAGTGTCTGCAGGCAACAGTGAAGCATGGTGGAGGTTCCTTGAACGTTTGGGGCTGCATTTCTGCAAATGGAGTTGGAGATTTGGTCAGGATTAATGGTGTTCTCAATGCTGAGAAATACCGTCGGATACTTATCCTTAATGCAATACCATCAGGGAGGCGTATGATTGGTCTCAAATTTATTCTGCAGCAGGACAAAGCCCCAAACATACAGCCAAAGTCATTAAGAACTATCTTCAGTGTCAAGAAGAACAAGAAGTCCTGGAAGTGATGGTATGGCCCCCACAGAGCCCTGATCTCAACATCATCAAGTGTGTCTGGGATTACATGAAGAGACAGAAGGATGTGAGGAAGCCTACATCCACAGAAGATCTGTGGTTAGTTCTCCAAGATGTTTGAAACAACCTACCAGCCGAGTTCCTTCAAAAACTGTGTGCAAGTGTACCTAGAAGAATTGATGCTGTTTTGAAGGCAAAGGGTGGTCACACCAAATATTGATTTGATTTAGATTTCTTTTGTTCATTCACTGAATTTTGTTGATTGATGAAAATAAATGATTAACACTTCCATTTTTGAAAACATTCTTTGTTTATAGCATTTTTTCACACCTGCCTAAAACTTTTGCACAGTACTGTATGTATTTTTTTATTCCTGTCACTTCATGGGTAGCAGTTGATATCTGTGAGAATATACATACAATTAAGCATTTGGGAGTGAGACTACTGAGCAGTTAAGAAAACAGGGTACAGATGTGTTTTAAGGACAGAATAAATTGAGTAGAAGGACTCTGAAATTATAAAACATGGGTGTGTTAAATAAGTGTCACCCTACAAAATTCAAAAGCCGTTTTGACTTGTGTGTGTGTACATAATTTCATAATTATTAAAACAAATGATTCAGAATTAATTGAACTATCAATTAGAACAAATATAGCAATTAAATAAAATAAACATAATTCAAGTATTGAGAATAACCTATTATGTATAGTACATATAATATGGAAACCACAGGCATCTTAAGAGCATTATAGGCCCCGGGGCAAAGTAGTGCACTGGGGCCTCTACCAACACAACTACTTGGCAAGTCACAACATACATAGATTGGCATGGGGCCCCCTGGCAACTGCTCAGAGTGCCCATGCGTTAAGATGGACCTGATGGAAACAGAATTTACGACTGTCAAGCAACAGTAATGAGAACAGGCAGCTTGTGGGACATGAGAGAGAGAAGTCAGTCGTCATTCCTAAAAAAAATTAGACTAAAGAAAGGTACAAAACAGAAAGTACTGTTAATTTTGGAAAAAGATAACTCAGTAATAATGTGCAGTATGAAAGGAGGAAGGTAAATAAATGTGTAAAATAATTAAATCGTCAAAACTTAGAAATATGGTGAAATGGGTCACAGAAGAGCAAAAAAGGTGTACAGACTAAAAAAAAAAAACACAACGACAAAGGCAACACAACGGCCGGTACAAATAAGTTGTGCTTGTTTCTTACTTCTTTATCATCATCCAGCTTGGGCTCTGGTAGGATAATAAGCTGTCAGCTATCCTCACTTATACTGTATTTTTGAGAGTGTGTATGTATGTATGTATGTATGTATGTATGCCTGAGTGCGCCACCGCGTATACGTACTGTACACGTATATTTAAATAAATTACTTCATCTCGTATTTACTGCTTTTGCAGTAAAGACTTCCTTGCTCCCAGCTACTGATTCCAACTTTTCCTGTATCTGAAAACATTACTCGTGCAAAAAAATTGCAAATCAGTATTCCTGCTATTTCTATGACTAAACAAAGCAGAATACAAAAACTCCAGTCAAACTAAACAGTTCCCACGGCGCATATCGTTTGGCACTGGTCAATCCGTTTTTAAAGAATATAGGACCACAAAAACAATTAGAATGGAGCCTGCAACAAGACAAACATCATGTAACTTATCTGAAGAGGATAGATAGGTCGATACATTGTTCAAGGTCTCGGCATTTAAAGGAGGATTTTTCGGAAGTCGCTCGTAAATGTTTGTGCCAGGGATGAGTCATTCGAATATGAGCTGCCATTACATCACCGGTGGCAGGGGCTCCTATATAAGTGGCAAGACTGCAAATTCGCATTTTTTTTTCAACTAGTGCGACACCTCAAATAGACTCCATTCATTACAGCGATCGGCGCCGACGCTACAGTAACTTTGCTTCCACGAGCTATGTACAACGCAAAAAAACGCATACTATTCCGACGTAAAAAAGAATCAATTTAGATTTTTCACAAACTCCATGCTAAAATCACGTTTTATCGGTGTTTTGAACATCGTAGAATCAGAATGTGAACTTAACTCGATCGTGAATTTTAGACTGCATCTCCTCACTTCTATTTACATGGAAGTAAAAATTGGACCAATGAAGTTAGGGAATAACTGTGCATTCCAAATTTACAAAAAAACGAAACAATAATATCTAGATATTCTAAAAGGGTAAACGTGTATATTTGCGTTCTTTATGCATGAACATCATTATAATAAACTATGTGAACATACAAAATCTCTCGTGGCCAAGTCACAATGATAATCGCATTTTGTTTGGGCTTTCAATTAGTCTCTTGTTTTATTTAGAGACACTCCCTTACTCCCAGGCTGCTTGTCAAGTTGAAAGTTCAGCGTGGATACAATTTCCTGTAATGCTGCAGATGGGTATTCCACTAATAATATTGACTTGAGAAAATGTAAGTTTAGAATTTTAAGCAACTTTCACTGAATACACAGTTGTAAATCAAATAACATCTTATCGCGGTTTTCGAGTGCCAGGGCTCCCAACAGATTTCTACAGAGCCAAGAAAGACAGTGGACATTTTTTCGCTTTCGTTATCGCCAGCTGGTTTTCATGTAATTTGTTCTTACCTACGTAAATCTCAGAGGTTAACTATGCTCGAAAAGCATGTCGGGCATACTAATTCACGGGTATGTTAAATTTGTACAGTGTTTCTTAAATTAAAGTGCCGTGAATTGTGCAGTGCAGTTAAATTTTGTCAAGAAATGGTCTGAAATACCGTAACCCTTCTTCAGCATAACACTCGCTTCTGTCGCAGTTCTTAAACGTCATGCTGTGTGTGAATGACTACATGTTAACAATTCTTAGTGATATTTAAATTGCCTGTTTTTTTCACATGCCTAAAAATTAGAATGACTGATGACTAGTGTCTGTGTTTAAAATACAAAATGAATACTAATGAGTACACATAACGAGAACGTACGTCAATATGACAAAACAAATCTATACTTGCATGGAATGAATAAAGACACCACTTTTTTTAGATAATTGATAATGTAAGCATATTTACTATATGGTGCTGCCTACATAACCTCGCGTTTTATAAAATTAACTGATAGGTCGATGACCAGTTTTCTAATTAGATTTCATACCAAACTTTACTTTCAAGGTAACACTTTTAGTACACATAGAACATAACTGAGAATCTTTTAAGTGTTGAAAAATACATACAGTTAATGCAAAATGTGTATATCGACATATACGTATTTTATCGTGATCTGTGTGTTCATCATTAACGTTTTTGTTTTTGCGCCTAAATTAACTATCTTGTATTTGTATAGTTAGGGTTGCCAGATTAGAAATACGGAACACTCTTAAAGTCTCTCTCTATATTACTATACAGTATATATAAATTTATACATGCCCCCTACACACACAGAGACCAATATATTATATAACAGTTGAGACATTAATATAAAAACATAAAGCAAATATTTTAATGGGTTATGAGAAAAACAAAAGTAAAATCATTTGAAAATTATTTAATACAAGCTAAAAAAAAATCTGTAAAAGTGAAATCATTTGAAAATATTTATTTAATACAGAAATATTATTATTTAATACAGGCAAGTCGTAATAACACACTTTGTTGACACTGTATGTTGCAATGCTGATACAGAACTGCAGCGCGCCAGGAGAGTAAAACTATAACAGTGTCGCTGTCCTCAGCAAACCATAGCAACTGAACAAGTTGCAAACAGGCAGCAAATGCTAGTTTCCTCTTTACATTTGGGTTTTTTTCATCAAGAGAATCTGAGAAAAAAAAAAAAAAGTATAATACTTATAAAGTTACAACAAAGTACCGTAAGAAGGAAGTAAAAATATATTTTTATTACGAAATTTGAAAATGAACTAAATACGGGACATTTGGGTGCCCCTGAAAGGTCAGTGCGGGATTAGGGGACAAATGTATCAAATATGAGACATGTCCCGTATATAAGGGACGTCTAGCAACCCTATGTACAGTGCACCGGGCGATTAATCAAATGGCACTCTGACATACTGAAATGGATCAGTGGGTTAGAAAATGGATGGGTGATTGAATTTGTATAGCCAACATACAGTATATACTAAAACAGTTTACCCCATCCAAACAGTATTTTGTGGCATTTAATCTAAAAAAAGATAATAGAGAATTGATAGACATAAGAAAATGATAATATCAAAAGTGAATAACATTAAACAATATTTGATTTTTACAGAATGGTTGAATAGTGGTCATCTGCTATAATAAGTAATGGTCAATCAAGTAAACATTTATGATACAAAGAATGATTTATACAAAATCCCAAATGCCACCATTGATTTTGCCACTTTGAGAAGTACTGCCAAGAAGAGGACATAGCACAACATTCTTAAATTCTTAATCCTGTTTAGGGCCGTGGGGGACAGCAGCTAATTCCAAAGATGAGTTTCAAAGCAGTCTACTGAGATTGTGCCCGTTTATGCTGGCATTATATTGTTACTTAGGTCTGAGGATTTTGAAGATAGATAGATAGATACTTTATTATTTCCAAGGGGAAATTCACTATTGAACAATAGTTATTTATTGTTGCACTTACTTTTCAGTATCATAATTGGATGAAATCCCAAAAATGTCCTTCTACTTTAAGCTCATGCTGCATATCTTTCTGTCTGTTTTTCTTTGTCACCATGTCTGTGGTTGTTCACTCATCTATCCATGCTATTGGCAAGTGGCGTTGTTGTACTGGTGGCATTCAACTGGCAGTGACACTGACAGTTGTCTGCATTGTGTGAGAAAAATGGATTTCCTTAAAATAGCCCACTCACCAACTCTTAATTAAATTGGTCCAAGTATTTTTGAGATTTTGTGGTATTTAGTTGTTCTATTGTATATTTTTTTTATCCCTAAATATTGATCTATCGAAATGTCCTTTTGTGGCGGATAACTACAGACCTGAATATACAATTGTGCCAAATTTCAGCATTTTAACTAAACAGAAAATTGTGTTTTTGTTGATGGGTAAATTAGTAAGTGTATATAAAAGAGGTAAGCGGTATACTGGTATGAAAGTGTGATACCAGGATAAGCTTTTTATTGGCGAACTGCAAATAACCTCTTCATGACCATCAAAAGGTGAACTTGCACAAATTCTCTAAACTTGAAAAAAGTACAAATTATATCTCACACACGACACGCATGACACATTTTTTTTCCTGAAACTTCAGTTGTGACACTTCACTCTGGACAATGTAGAATAGAGTGCTGCACAGGACCCATATCCGAAAATGAGAGTTTGTAAAATTGTACAAACCTGTTTAAAGAGAAATCCAACATGAACACCAGTAATGTGTTGAAATTTTGGAGAGTAACACTATACTGCTAAAATGACAAACAGTTGTCAATCAAGGCATAATTTTTGGCTAGAAAACCGTATGACAGAAAGATGAAACATTGGTGGGATTTAATGTGCAATTGCGTAATGAAAGTCATTTAACTTATCCAGACTGTTCATTAAGAAGGCTACAGAAAGCTGATTCAAACCACAGACGCAAGGTATGCAATAGTGAGCTGTAAGTAATTTAGTCAAATGTCTACACCAGAACTCCATACATAATGTCGTAATTGGGTTATGAATGAAATAAGTAATGCTGCATTCTTTTCCCCAACGACTGACTTAATCGTTAAGTCAGACCACTTAGCTATACTGTACCTTACTGTACAGTAAGTCTCACTATTCACTATTTTGACTACAACTGAAACCGAAAAATAGATGCCTTCAGAATTCTTACTTTACAAATGATCACAGCAAGGAAATCATTTCTGGAAAGCTAAGGGAGGTTCATGCGTCTTGGGGCTCGCAAGTTTTTGTAAATAACAACGAACCTAATCTGGGCGTTGGAATTGAACCAATGGACAAGATGGGGTTGTTTCAGACACAGTCTACACATTGCTATTGGTAAATTTAAATGGCCAGATCACAACATAACCCAGTATTCCTCGCAGCACTTATTTGAATCAAAGCATACAAATGTTTTATGTGCTAGCCTAACATCCAAACCACAACATGGCTTGAATTTTTAAATTTATTATTAGTAAATTAGACTTTGGTTTCACTAGGCATCAGTCTGCTTATGTTCAATATGTATCTTTTAAAAATAAATGAATTATTCTGTAAACATTCCAACCTTATAAAGAAACAAGTTATTTTCAGGCACTATATAAATAAATATTATGTAAAATATATGAACAATGTATCAGTGCTACATATTGTAGTAAATTAACTATTTTGAGCTTGTGATAATTTCACCCTCTAAAAGGGCATTCAGCACCGGGAGAAATGTGGTCACATAGCGTGGGGCAGCACTGAAGCCAGAAACTGTTAGAGGGATGGTGTTTCTTGCAAAGAATATTCTGGTGAATTTTAAGTGTTAAAAGAACTTTGAAAAGTTCCAGTTCTAGAACACAAAGTGAGAATAACAGTTTTCAGTAGCAATTTAAAATTTACAATTCTGCATTCATTATAATTAGCATCACTCTTTTTAAAAATGTATCTTTTGTACTTTTTGTAATCAAGAAAAAAAGTGTAGCTGTAATTATTTCGATTTTCATAACATTCCAAGTACTTACTGTATTTTTTTGTTTTCTTTTTATTTGGTTAATTTATGATTCATGCTTATAATGTTCCATCTCAAGTTTATCACAAAAGCATTTACACAATAAAGGAATAAAATATTTTCAGCTGTAAACAGTATCTCACCCTGCTTATTTCTATAATTTTATTAACTTTGAAGGGCTTATTTATGTTTTATTTTTTCATGTTGTGATACAGTATTGCTAGGATTGTGAAAAATAGCGTGATCTGTTTCAGGTCTTATCACCTACCCCTAAAATAAATGTATATATGAATACAGGCTTTTCCAACAACATTTTCTTAATTGTGGAATATAACTGTACAGGGAATACAGAAATGACATAATTTGTGTCTTGCTTCTAATTTCATTTTTACTGTACACTTTAGCAGCAACATTTTTTTTTATGTGCGATTTTTATAAAATACTAGGGGGCTTACTCCCAGCTCTCTTCGCTTGCCAATCCCCCTTTGCCTGCGCTATGCGCCAGCCACTTTGTGTCTCTGCCGCTCGTGTTGTGAAGAGGGGGGGCTGAACGCACCCCAGGGAGATGCAGTCGCTCCTCCAAAACCACCTCTTAAACAGTGATACAATGGGAAACGAATGCAGTTTTTTTTTTTTTTTTTTTTTTTACCTCTTCTTTGCTCGCTCAGCTGCTGGATTGCTTCTGCTGCTACCGTGCCGCGTGATCTGCATCTCGCGCAGCGCTTCGAACATTTAAAAGCCTGTACAGCAGCTGTGTTTGCAATCTACTCTTTGTCTTTTATTTCCAGCCCTGGGCGTGGTTAAATCTGTTGGCACAAAGTCTCGTCTCACTGGACGTGAGCTCTTGATATTTTTTAGTTTATAATTTAAAAACAGAATAAGAATCTGAAAATCTAATAACAAAACATTAAAGTTTGATAAATTATGAAAAGAATGATACCAAACATATATATGTAGGTTTAAAAATAAGCCCAATTTAAAGCATGACAAAATGTCACATAAAATCGTTGCACTTTTAGCCTTAGGATTTTATATATAGAGAGTATGAATTTGCAAATGGGCTGTTAACTGGTGAAATAGCAGCTTATTTGCAGCACACTGGGTGCAATGCATGATTATGCAGCAGTAAGCAGAGCAACCTTGAGTGCAGTATGCTGGATTTGGACCCTGTCCCCAGGTTACTGTCTGTTTGGAATTTGAATGTTCTCTATATATTTAGGTTTATCGTCAGCATTATCCTGGTTGCCCCAAATGATGAGGTGGTGCTTTATCCAAGGTTCTGCCCCTGCCTTTGCTGGATGCTGCTTGGATAGGCAGTGGCCTTCCAAATCCCTATTACTGAGTCAAGTGTATGTGAAAATGGATTCTTCCATTTGTAATCATGTATTGAGTTTTTATGAGATGCATTTTAATTTTAGAATGAATTAAATAATTCTATAAATCGTGTATTTACAATGCATACATTTGGGTAATGTAAGTGTACAGCAATAAGACGCACCTTAATCCATAATAATATACCGTTATATGTGAGTTTTTGTTTCATAAACCAATGCCATTTTAAAGTCTAAGTGCAATAAAAACAAATAATCCAGAAATCAAAACAAAAATATGATTTCTGTATCTCTTGATATTCATAACTGGGTGAATTCTATAAAGTTTGCCCTTTTTGTGTTACAACAACACACTGGGTGACAGTATTCAATTTAAGCAATGAAAGCACTCCATTGTGCTCTTGTAATATAAACTTTTTTTTTGTCATTTTCTTGCATAAGAAACTGAGTATTTTTTTTTGTCTAATAATAACTTGTTTTCATTTACTTCCCAGGACTGAGAAAGGCTGAATATGATTGGAAGATGAAAAACATGGAAGTAAAAATATATTTCATTGTTACTAACACTGCAAAAAACAAAACACGTTTTAATAAAGGAACCATAGGTGTCGTTCAGAATGAGGTTGGAGAGGAGTACAAAGCAACTATTTTGGAATCTGCCACATACAAGAAGGATCAAAACTTGAAAAAAGTAAATGTGAACTTGATTAGTAAGAGGGAAGCACAGATTCTTCTCGGTATTGAAAATCTGGAAATCAGAATTGCTGTGTTTTCAAGCAAAATATTCAGGACAATATGCACCATTCATCAGAATGATTTGGTGGTAGTGAAACAAAAAAACGGTGAAGTGCCAGGTTTGGTGGTTGATGTCTTGGAGCAAATCAGAAAGACATCTAGCAGCCAGCTCTTAAATGGTATAGTTTTTGATGTGGAACTTTTGAAAGTAAGTATGGCTTTAAGAATTATTATCTTTTAAGTTGAATAGTATATTTAGTAAATGTGTTTTGTTATGTTCAGTGGTTCTAGCTATAAGCATGGGCTTAACAAAAACTAAAAGTATTTAAGTACCTCATTGCCTGCAAACATGACTGCTAGACACAATGGAATGCTATACTTGTTCTATTGAAAAATGCTGTCCATTCCAAAATCAAAATGCACATTATAGTATAATAAACTATGTTTTCTAATCTAACCTTGATAATGTATTCTAACCAGTATGTTGGTTGAGTTTACACCTGAACAATTTTAACGAAATATGATTTTTGTAGTGACATTTACATATTTGCATTAATTAACAAAGTATCTTTTAATTTGAGTTTTTAGTGTCCCACTCATATGTGCATACCATAATTACACAATATGTGTATTTTTAAATAATTACCATTCTAAATAAAATAATAACAGTCATTTTATAGAACGTTTCCAGGTGTAAGATAGACATTTAACTGGTATAATTTAATCTTACATACCAGAGAGAGAGTTTATTTCATTATTTAATTTAAAAAGCAAAAAAAAATGCATCTTCAACTAATGATGCAATATCAGATACGATGCAAGCTGCAAAACAGAATGTGCTTTTACCTCAGAAATATCTGCAGGTGACAGTTATCAAAAAGTGGCACTTTATGAACCAGCCATGTGCTTACAGGACACCATGCACCACCACAACAAAACAATTCATAAAGTAATAAAATGAGCATACATTATAAGGGGGGATATTGCAGGTTGTAGTTGAAAAATTAGTTGAGTATTAATAGTTTATGCTAACAATTTTAAAAGTAGATTGATTTGACATTATATTAATCCATCCATCCATCCATTTTCCAACCCGCTGAATCCGAACACAGGGTCACGGGGGTCTGCTGGAGCCAATCCCAGCCAACACAGGGCACAAGGCAGGAAACAATCCTGGGCAGGGTGCCAACCCACCGCAGGACACACACAAACACACCCACACACCAAGCACACACTAGGGCCAATTTAGAATCACCAATCCACCTAACCTGCATGTCTTTGGAATGTGGGAGGAAACCAGAGCGCCCGGAGGAAACCCACGCAGACACGGGGAGAACATGCAAACTCCACGCAGGGAGGACCCGGGAATCGAACCCAGGTCCCCAGATCTCCCAACTGCGAGGCAGCAGCGCTACCCACTGCGCCACCATGCCGCCCACATTATATTAATTTCAGTTTATAATTACAATAAAGCATTTTATTTGTATAGCCCCTTTTCCACACTCAGTGCGCTACACAAATAGTTAAACGGGTACAAAAGGAATAATCGCACAGAACAGATCAAGTTAGTAACACTGGATAAACTAATGTCTCACATTAAAACACCAAATGATAGATTTGTTTATGAAATACAAAGTTATGAAATAGAATCATAAAAAAAAACGTGGGATTAAAAAAACAAAATGCTAAAAGATAACCAAAAGCATTTTTACATTACACAAATGTCTTAATTTTAAATATAAAGTAATGGGAAAACATATTAGAAAAATGATAATTAGAAAATGTTCTTTTGCTATTTGCTGTCTTGATTCATGCAGTTTCTTCTTTCATTTCACTATAACTGTGTTTAGCATTGAGTAGCATGAGTTTGTTTCAGTTAGAGTTCAGAACTAATGATGTTTTTGAAAAATATCTCCCTCAATACATTGCCAGATGCTGAGCTTTGTGTTTGCCCTTAAGAATACCATAATGTCATTGTTATCCACTTGGCCAAATTTCTTTTATACCACTTGTGAAATGTTATTAATATTCCTAATTTAATTCTATAGGAGCAAGGAAACGTCAGAGTCATTATCAGTGCAGAGAAAATAATTAGTGTCAGTTCTGACAACAATCCTCAAGTCCAGGACCATAAAGAGGGTATGTATTTCTCTCATTTTAATTTGGAAGTGACATTCGTTTACAGAAAAAAAGATGAGTATTTATTGCAGAATGACTTCAATAAAATATCACTGTCGAAGATAAAATGATAGTAAATGTTGCTGCAATACCCATTCGGCAACTCCAGTGAGGCTCGCGTGGAAACCTCTGCATCAGCATGCAAGCAGAAACAAAATCATGATATGAACATATCTACATTCACTTACATAGGGCCATTTTTAAATCATTAATGAATGCAATTTGCAAGTCTTGAGGATGAGTGCGGAAACTGCAATACCACTGAATACACTGAAGTGTAATTTGGTTATACTTTTGATTTTTAATGCTTTATTTAATGTTGAAAAGTTAGGTTTGTGTTTTCAGTTTAATAACCAATTCTAGAAAACATATTTCCCATACAATATATGTTGGCATAATTGCCATGTGTAGGTTGAAGTTGCAGGTGCTTGAAAGTGGTCAAAAACAGCTGATTTACAAAGAACCTGTCTTATGCAAAGACTTAATTGACTGTGGTACAATACATAAATGTAAATTGGTCATTCATTTAGGAAAACAAAATTTACTTTCTGTCAGTATGTGGAATGATAAAACGTACAAAGTCATGGTGACAATATACAGCATCTTGTATATAAACGTCTACGCGTGGAAGTGTGTCTGTCCGGCCCAGAAGTGAGAGGTGGGGTGGGGCTAAGGGCTCCACCTCCGAGGATTTGCACACGAGGTCAGCACGTCAGTAAAATGAAACATCTGAAGAAAGACAGTCACCTAGCTGCTAATTCAAAATGATGCAAGCATGTTGGCAAAACAAAACCTCCTAGGAAGAGAGAAGCCCAGAGCAGTTCCTTTCAATTACCTGATATCTCTACATTTCATTTTTTTTTTTTCCTGACGATTTCAATAGATTCTAGGGCCCCGTGCTCTTTACAGCACGGGCTTACACAGCTAGTAATATGTAAACTTTGATCTTTGTATTGTACTTCACCTTCAAGTTTAATTTTAAATATTGCTTATGTAAATAGGCTACTTATACCCTTTAAACTAATCTACCCAAACACTTGATATATCTGTGAGCAGACCTAAAACTAGGATGTTTTAGGTGATTTTTTTTTTCACGTTAACCTATTACAGGTATACAAAAATCTATTCATATTCTATTCAACAAATTCTCTTCTAGTATTTTATCCTGTTAAAATAATTTAATTAAAATGTTTAAACAGGTGATAACACTAATTGTATTTAATTTTTTTAGTATTGTGCAATTAAGTTTTGAATTGGCTGGAGATAAGATAGAAATAGGCTGTAAACTCCTTTAAATGATGTTGTAATTCCAAATTCAAATTACTTCTCATATATCTCAACTAAATAAAAGTTCTATTATGTCTTTTCTGATTTACATGTGAAACATGGATCAACTTATAATAATAAACATATCTCCGTAGCAAAAATATGAATCCTCATTCTTTGATGAAATACTAGGTTAAGAGGTGCTATAATGTGTGACTTATTCGTCCTTTTGCTGCCATGAATGCACAAAGTATATTATATACCAGCTTTTGTTATTATTGAGATATGGTGGCCTTTATTGTTTGTTTAGTTTTTTGGATTATATGAGATATTGATTGTCTGGCAAAAGATTCCCAGAACAGCAGGGTCTTTACTTGGATGGCACAGTGCAGGAAGAAGAAGAAGGAGAGCTAGAGTAGCAGCAGGAGACGTGCTGCTGGAAAGGCATTCGGTAGGGACACCAGGTCAGGTGTAAAAGAGTGGTGGCCTGGGTGAAATCATGAAGTGTTATCATAAACACCCAAAGGTTCATGACCAAAAATCACAAATAATGTTTGATTCACCATACCCATAACCAAACTCCCCTCATTTTCTCTCTCAAGAGAAAAGGCGCTTGAGAGAGACAGTTCAGGGTGGAAATATCTTCTAGTCAGTAGCAGTCCTAGATGGTAAAGTATGGTACCATTCTGTCTGTCTTACAGAGCACAAAGTTGGGAAGCTACCTTGGATATGTGCCCCTTTAAGGGCAACTAAATTGGTGCAGGGACACCAGGGGCCTCATGCATAATGCCATGCGTAGAATTCAAACTAAAACATGGTGTATGGATAAAAGCGGAAATGTGCGTACGCACAAAAAAATCCATATGCATGAATCTATGTGTGCGCCAACTTCCACATTCTTCTGCTACATAAATCCTGGTCAGCATGAAAAGTAATGCACGCGCCTGCTGCCACTCCCCAACTCCTCCCAGAATTAACTGCAAATATGAATTGAATATGCAAATCAATATAAATAGCCCTTAAGCTCAGCATTCTGTGAAAAGACAATGGCAAAAGCACAGGGGAAAATAGAACAAGTTCAGCGAATAACAAGTGGAGGCAAAGTCACACAGTGCCCAAAATAAAAAAGAAGTCAGATATCAAAGTCGCCGTGAAAAGGCGAGTCGTAGCCCACCACCTAAGAGTCATATGGAAGCTTATTAGAATACAGAGAAAAGACAAAAAATAGGCACACAGTGGAAAAAAAAAAGCTTGAAATGTCAACTTTAATCTCGATAGTTCCACTTTAATCACGTAGTTTATTTTGTCATTAAAGTAGAACATCATAAACTTCATCTTAAAATCGTTTAATTTACTAGTTTCTAAAATACCATCATAATTAAAGTAGGACATTAAATGCTTTGTATTGTATTTGTTCTTCTATGTGCTGTATGTGTGTGAATCACTACATGCTTCTTAAACTAGCTTTCTCTTCCTCCGACAGGACACAGAATCCATTACATTCATGATATTACAGCTCTCTGAATAAATTAAATACTGAGATGTATACTTCATATAATATTCATGATGATAAGAATTAAAGCATGTTATTAAACATGGGAACACGGTGGCGCAGTGATAGTGACAAGCTGGCGCCCAGTCCAGAGATTGTTCCTGCCTCCCGCAAGATTCTTGCTACGCTGTGCGCTAGCTTCGTTAAATAATTTATTGCAGCAGTACTGTCTCTTTCAAATGTACTAACCCCCAATTCCTGTCCTTCCTTTTCTTTCTCCAAGTACCCAATCGCCACACAATCAGCTCTGTAATAGATGTCAAGCCATCTGTAAGCTTAGGATGCAGATTCTTCAAAACTTTTAAGGAACATTGAAATATCTTCATAGTACATGTTTAATTATTCTATCCATCTATCCATCCAGTGTTGCACCAGTCCCAGCAAGAATACAGTGCGAGGCAGGAACAACCCCTATCCTCACATGTGTAATTATTAACAATATAGTTTATTTAAATGATGTTAAAATTGTATGTGTATAATAAAAAAAAATATTTTGCTGCATTTCATCTTAAAAATGATATCATCATCATATGTAAATACGTGCTTTATAAAGTGGCTCAGGTTGTGCAATACTATAACTGTATCGTAAGTTTAAAGTGAGGTAATTGTACTTATAAGTACAAACCGTTCTATAAGGAGCACTTGGTGGACTGATTGAGTGCGTTTAGAGCTCTTGGAATGAAACTGTTTCTAAACCGCGAGGTCTCTACAGGAAAGGCTTTGAAGTGTTTGCTGTATGGGAGCAGTTCAAATAGCGCATGGCTGAGGCAGCGTGTGCTTGATGCTGTATCCCGATAATTCTCTTTCCATTCAGCTGCCTGAGAGCTGTGATTCCACACTCAGATACAGTGGGATAAATACTTGAGAGTAACAACGCTAAAGCAGCTATGGTATTTGGAATAGTTTGGCCATTCAGATGCCTTAAACTAATAAACAATATGCGGTTAATTTCAGTGTATTTGATTAAGCCGTTGGGGATGTGCATCTAAAAAAGAAAGGGAAACCACACTGGAACAAAAGCACTGCTTTGACGCTGGGTGGTGTCAGTTTGCAAAACCGAGTGGAGAACTTGCGTACACCAGGGATTGAGCTAGCGTGAAAATGACATAGGCATTTAGAGTCTGGAGTCCAAAGAGTTTGAGCAAAGCTCAGCTAGCCAGAAGAAGGGAGACCATGATCAGAATGTTTTGTGAAAAAGAAAAGGGAAAGGAAGTGTTTTAGGCGAAATAACACACCAATTAAATGAGGCTCCAGAAAGGTAGCAGAAATGTATCTTACCCTTCTTGTTATTTGCACTTTGTGTTCTTTGTTTGTGTCCTCACTTGAGTAATTTTATTAGTAAAAACGCCTTTTTTTAACCTTTTATCTTCTTGGTATTAGTCTTTATATACAGAGAGCTGTTATGAAGGCCCTCATTTAACACAGTTGTTACAGTCTGTGAATATGTTTTCTAAAATATTGTACATTCTGTGCGTGGTGTGTGTGTGTGTGTGTGCCTTGCGGTGGGCTGGCACCCTGCCCGGGGTTTGTTCCTGCCTTGTGCCCTGTGCTGGCTGGGATTGGCTCCAGCAGACCCCCGTAACCCTATGTTAGGATATAGCGAGTTGGAAAATGACTGACAGACATTCTGTATGAACTAGCATTTGGATTGATTGAACCTAAATTAGTTTATCAATTTTTGATATTTTTCTAAAACATTTGCTATATGTTTAAGCCTTTTGGTTTCATTTCATACACATAAATTAACTTCTTAATAGTCAAACATGAGTATAATTCTAAAATAGTTTAAAACATTTTTTGAAATTAGACATTTGTCAGCAAACAGCTTAGCTTGCCTATCTTTGGAGATTTGTACCTATACAACCCTTGTTTTGAGAGGAAGAACATGACTGGGTGCCTAGTGTGACCAAAATTAATGTTAAAAACCATGCTTTCTTTTGCCATTTATATTTATTGTTTTCTTGTCAACATTCAAAAAGATTTAAATCAAAAAGTGCATATGGAAGATATCACATATAATAAAGAGCTTTTCTTTTATTGTTATAGATTAAAGATAAAACTAACTGCAAATGGTTCCATTTTGAGAAAAGATTGCACAGCTATGAAAAAATGCTATTTTTTAATATGTGATAATGTCTAATGGTATTATAATGCATTGAGTTTATTTTTAAAATTTGAATCATTTGTTTTTAATATTGATTTTGTTTGCATTGTTCATTGGTCATAAGGCCAGTTATCCTTACTTGTAAGTTTGGAAACAACTAAAAAAACTCTTACTCATTTGTTTTTTCAGCTCAAAAATTCAAGGAAATACCACGTCAGAACTCCATCAAAAAAAATGAACAAAATCCAGAAAAGTCATCTACCCCATCTGTTTGCAATACAGTGCTAGAAAATAGTAGTATGATATTAAAACAGGATGGTTTGCTTGAAGCTGGCTCAATGGTGGAGCTGCAGGCCAGAAATGGAGCTACTATATATGGAGTGGTACGATGGATTGGAATTCCACCCGGCAAGAGTGAGCTGTGGGCTGGGGTTGAACTAGTGAGTTGTTTTAAAATAATGTATCTATTGAGAAGTTGTTCTTAAATGTGTGTCTACAAAATATGCTAAACAGTGACTGGATCCATGGGTCTTGAACATAGACATACTTGTTCAAATCTGTATACATTTTACATATACTTAATGACCTAATTTATTTTTTCACGCCTGTAAAGCAAATAACAGTATAACAATAAACTAATGAAAATGCTAGAAAGTTGCCAACAACTTTGACACATACTCTGCACTTTCTCAAAAATGTAACAAAGATTTCTGTAATAGAAAATATTAATTACATAATTTATTTAATAACTAAACACCATTGTCAGATAAGGTTTTTATAACTCCTTGATGTAAAATGTATATAGACTAGACATTTTCTATCCTGCTTCTACAGTTCAAGGTCATGGAAATGAACTTAAGTGTGCATGGGACTCCAGCACATCACTTCTTGATATTTTGATAACAACTGTAATATTTGAGAATTTCTATAATTTATTTTTTGGCACAATGTGAATAGTGCAGTAATGCAGGAGAAATAGCCCGACAGTTGCATTTTATAGATGCAGACAGAAGAAGAACCAAAATAAAAGACAAAAGCACAGCATATACAATGACAAAGGAGTCTCTCCTTGGAGCTTGTGCTGTTTTTCTATTTAGAGCAGGCAAGGTATCAATGCATCATCAAACTCTATTTATTCTATGTAGGATTATGAGCTGAAGAATTGTACTGATGGACTGTTTGAAAACCAAAGGTACTTCTCTTGTGATGACAACAAAGGCATGTTTGTGAAACTACAGGAATGTCGACCAGACAGCAGATTCTTTGCAGCCTCAACTTCACAGTTGGAACCACCATGTGTAGACCACTACTCAGGTGAGTGAGTTCATGGTGAAAAATAATAAATTGTTTGTGTTTATGCAAGAAATGTGTATTCTTTAATTAAAGATTGTAAATTGTAAGCTTCTATTTAACATATGCAACACTGAATTTTGATATTGTACAGTATATACAGTATGTTAAACCCAAATTTAAATATATGCATCCACCTTCTTAACCGTAACAGCAGGGGCATGGGAAAACTGGATATCGTTACTACTTAGGCTTAAGGCTTTTATAAAATAAGAAATAGTAAGAAAACTGTAGTATATAAAAATAACTTCTTGCTATAGCATCATGGCTTTATGCAAATTGGTTCATTTTGTTTTTTGAATGTAAATCACACCCAATATGACCATAAATTTGTGAACACTTGACCATCAAACTTATATGACCTTGTCCATCCATCCATCCATTTTCCAACCCGCTGAATCCGAACACAGGGTCATGGGGGGTCTGCTGGAGCCAATCCCAGCCAACACAGGGCACAAGGCAGGAACCAATCCTGGGCAGGGTGCCAACCCACCGCAGTATATGACCTTGTTGAACGTCCAATTCCAAAACCATATGCATTTATAATTGGAAGCATTGAGGAGTGATTTAAGCACATTTATGAGACTGGGAATGCCCAGTGGGGGCTGGCTGGTCTTTTGGCCTCGAACTTCTGGAGATTTTGTGTTTTGTTTTGTTTTTTTAACCTTCAACTTAACTGGAGTTTTGCTTTTTCTGTCCTCCCAGCCACCTGACCTTATCATCATATTACTCTGAAATATATATATAAGGACATTACTTTTGTACTAATTATATATCTGTGTTATGTTAGTTAGTGTGGATTTATTTTTTGTTGCTTATTTTACTTCTTGTCTAATTTAATTTGTTTTTCTTTTCTTGAAACTGTCTCTTTGACATCTTGTAAAGCACTTTGAGCTACGTTCTTTGTATGAAAAAAATAAACGTAATATGAAATTGGGCCCCACTCTTTTGGAAAGGCTTTAAACAAGAGTGGCATTCCAGTTCATCCCAGAGGTGCTTAGAGTTAGACATATGGTTGTTCATCCACCCCAAGCTTGTCAAACCATGTCTTTATGAGCTTGCCACAGGGGCACAGTCATGCTGGAAAAGATAAAGGGTTTCCCCAAACTGTTACCACCAAGTTGAAAGCGCATAATTGTCTAAAATGACTTTGTATGGTGTAGCATTAACAGTACTTTCACTGGAAATAAAGGGCCTAGTCCAAACCTGAAAAATAGCCCCAGACTATTATCCTCATCTGCCAAACTTTACATTAGACACTATGCAGTCTGGAAGGTAGCGTTCTTCTGCTATCCGCCAAGCCCAGATTCATCCATTGGGCTGACAGAAAGTAAACCATGATTCATGACTCAGAGAGCATTTCTACTGTCTCACAGTCCAATAGTGGTGTGCTTTACATATCTCTAGTCAATGTGCGGCATTGCGTATAGTGATCTTAGTTTTGTGTGCTGCTGCTCAGTCATGGAAACGCATTTCATTAAGTGCCCAAGCACAGTTCTTGCACTGATGTTACTTCCAGAGGCATTTTGGAACTCTTTTAAGAGTTATGCAACAGAGAATAGGTGATTGTTATGCACTATGCACTTCAGCACTCTGTGGCCTTGTGCTGTGAGTTTATGTGGTCTGCCACTTCATGGCTGAGTGGTTGCTGCTTCTATCTATGCACTTTCATTCCAAAATAACATGACTTACAGTTGACTGAGGCAGATCTAACAGATCTACACATAACAACAGTGCCATGTTTAAAGCCACTGACCTCTCCAGTACATTCAGTTCTGCTGTCAATTTTTTGTCATTAGACATTTCTTGGTTATGGGTATGATTTTATGCCCCTTGTAACAATGGGGGAGCCTAAAACACCTGAACCCAGTAATTTGAAAGGGTATCCACATAACTTTTAGCTATATAGTGTATTTGAAGAGTATAGTGCCACACACTGGTTATGTGACTCTTTATCTCTTACCATCAACTTTACATATTTTGGAGTCACATTTCAGAGGTTATTAAAATATTCTGTGAACCAAGGGATGTGTTTACACTTTAATATGGATTTCTGGGTGCCGGAGTCAAATTTGAAAAAAGAAATGTTTTAGTTATTTATTTACCTTTTTTTTACAGTTGTCCATGTAATGAACAAAGCAGAACTTCAGAATAATGAAGCAGATGTACCTCCCATTCCTGAGTCAGAGGTAATAGAACTACTAGAGGGGAAAATGAAAGGAATTCAAGGCCACTATAACTCCTGCTACCTTGACACGGCACTCTTCAGGTATGGTTTTGTTGATCACTTGAAACCCTAGATGCTTTGCCATGACAATTCCTCCTTGCATTGTTCCCTTATGAGCTTCCTTTTTGTGAGTGTTTGGTTAATTTATCATTTTTGTTTTGGATGTTTTGGTTTCTGACTTTAGCGCTTGTTTTCTGACATAGTTAGGGGATTAGGTCTGTTTTTTCCTTGGATTGATTTTGTTCTTCTTTTTTTGGTATTGTGGTTTTATAATCAATCATTTCTCTTTAAATTTTTTTATCAATTTTTGTTAATTTGAATTCTTACTGATTTTTTTTTTTTAAGTTCTTTTATTTCTTTTTTGTATTTTCTTTGATTTAGTGAAGTATTTGTGTGGGGCAAGGCTTCAACAGTTTAAATACCATTTTAGTATTGCCATTCAATCTAACTCATAACATACTACCTGTTCAAATGGTTTTACAAAACTCCTACATAATTCTCACTTTAGCATCCATAAAATGTTCAGCCGAGACATGCTGAAAATTATTTTTTCTTCATTTTTTTGTGAAAAGAAAAATCTGTAAAACTAGTATATAGATTTTAAAAATAGTTTCAACAAAAACAATGATTAGTTTCCATTCATAATTTTTGTCCAGCATTTCAGATTTCAAATCATTCACTTTTTGCTATAGGTTGCAGCTTTAAACAACTTGGACCCACACCATATCTTGAGGACTGGAACAGTACTAAAAGTCTCATTAACAGACAGTGCCATTTTTTTCCAGTTTATGTGAAGCCATTATTACAGTATTAAGAAATGGTTACACAAACTCCTCTAACACTTTTATAAACAATATCCTGAGATAAATATTGGTTACTTTCCTTTTTCTTGCAGCAGCTATTTGCCTGATCCACATTTTGCCGCTAAAACTTAAAATCTGCATTGCTTTCAAGTTCTTGTTTACAAAAAGAGTACATTTAATAAACAAATTGTTGAAGTTTTTAACAAAGCATTTGCCATAGCTTATAAAAAGCCACACCAATACAGAAATGGGCTATAACCTGTAAATATGGTAAGAAAGGAGCAAGGAATGAAATAAAATAATAATAATAATAATAATAATAATAATGATTATTACTTCTTAACAAGTAGAGCCATAAAAATACATATACTGCACCCAGTGTGCGTTAATAAAGCCATGTCAAGATTTCAAAATGTCAAATGGTGGTGAAAATAATACATTGCTTATTTTAGCACTAACTAACAAGTATTTCTTTCACAATTAGAAGCATGTTAATAGTGAAATGATAACACTTCCCAGTAGATTTTCCTTTAAGCTGCTAACCATTGTTAATTATGCACACTAGAAAGCATTCGATCATAACAAATGTATATTCTCCATGAAATAAAATGGGACTGTCCAGCTACAGAGTTAAACTAAGTTGCTAAAATACAAAAGCCCCAAAATACACAGTCAGCTGAAACAATGAAAGTTAAGACATGCAAGTTTATATATAGATTTATACGTTAACAGATTATAGGTTAACAGCTAATTGCAACAAATATATCTTTATTTTATCAGTTACTAAAATATTTTTGAATTGTTTGTACCAAGTAATCATTTTTACATACAGTGTCCTTTAGAAATCTTGTGTTCTAGTGGATCATGTTTGAACTCCTTTGTTTTTTGTTGTTGCAGTTTGTTCTGTTTCAGTGATGTTCTCGACAGTGTCCTACATTGCCCCAATGTAGGTGAACAGAGGATTCAGACTGTGCTCAGAAAAGACATTGTTAATCAGTTGCGAAGGTAATATAGGTGGTTGTAGTTTGTTAGTGAGCAGGTGTCTCTAAACTTAAAGATGTGCAGAACAGTCAGACATGTGACCTACTATTGTATTTGTCATGAGTGTATTGTAAATGTGTGTATTGAATTTGCTTTAGTTATTACTTTTCTCATTTGTTTATAATATGTTATTGTTATCTCTGTGATACCAATGTGTTACCCTTTTCCATATTTGTTTGTCACAGGCATTTGTCCCCAAGGGCATAACCATTTTGTCTGCGCAATGTTGCATGGTTCCAACACACATGATGCACGTGGCATTTGAACCATGACATCACAGTGACAGGATTTGCTGTATGAGGTGGCAGCTCATATTAAACAGCATCCAAACTTTGTATTGTTTAAGGAAAAATCGTTGGCGTTCCTATAAATTCAATTTGGTGATGTGGTTCTTTTTAAATATCTTATGCAACTGAATTTGTAGTGTGTTTATAGTATACAAATAATATGCAAGCACATTTTATTTACCTTCTGAGAGTGCCAAAGCATATATAAAAAATTGTGTTTTGCAGCAGATAGTGACAGACAACCATATATTGACCAAATAATATTCATTTTTCAGTTTCGGCTGAAACAGCATATTATCTACAATTTGTATTTCGTGATTGCAAATATATGTGAAGCAACATATTAGAAACACAATTTCAGGTGCTAAACAAACATTGAAAATTGCTAAGCAATCCACTTATGTATCACAAGTGACTGCTAAGAGAATACAAACATTAATTTTTCTCACTGAGACCGAAGACTAACACATCAAGTACAACAATAATCAAGGATCAAAAATAATCAATCTTGATTGAAAATAATAGAAGACTGTGATGCATGATACATATCTGTAGCCCAGTAGCACCCACAGCTGCCTATTGGCTTTGCAGGCAAAGGCAACCATATACACGCTAAGTGTCCTCATTGTCAAATGGTACCATTTTTTTGAGAAACTATAGTTTTTATTGTAGAACATTTTAAACATAATTCATTAATCCATCAGTGCAGGTTAAACTTCTTACTGTTTATGCAAAAAATGTATAATAGAATGGATACAGGAAGCTAGTAGCTTAAAACTGCAAACATTATGTTATGCTGTTATATAGTTACTATATGATGTGCATAGGTGTAGTACTTTCAGAAGAGGGTCAAATTATATGTGTTGATATTTATAATAGTCATTCAGTGTTTGTTATGATTGTTATTTATTTTTTTAGTTGTACATTTCAGATGAAAATGTTAACTAACTGCACTTATGATTAATGTGGTTAAAGCTATTAATGCTACACTGTATTAGTTATTACTGTTATTATTGGCTTGGAAGTCGCAAGGTTACTTGGAGTTCCAAGTTACATTATTCTTGTAGGTGCCTCTATAGTACCTATATTACAAGTATTGTTTAAAATGTAGTCCGCTTAAAAATGTGTATATTCTGATATTAGAAGTATAACTTGTAAAAAAAATGGAATGCATTGCACTAAGGTTTGTGTTAAAAGTTTACAAATCCATGTATACTTCACCCTTAAAATTAAAGTTTATTTCTAGTTTTTGTTTGTGCTGGTGTTTGAAAGGATTAGTTTGATTTTTTTCTTTAAGTTTTTGCAATCATGGTAAGCATTAATTTGCCACATGAAAAACTAGCCTGCTCTTGTGTTTTATAATAGAGGTGAAGGGTACCAGGGTTCCAATGTGAAAATATACTTTAAAACCTACCTAATATGTCAGTTTTGAATCAGCAAATATTTCGACTTGAAAAAAGAACTGAGGACAACATTTTTGAGTGAATAAACTCACTGATTGGAATCAATACGTAAATACACAGAGACATCTTGCAAACTCTATGCAGACCCTGGTGCTGTGAGGCAGGAATGGCAGCTCTGGACTACCACTCTACCTATGTTAAAACATCTATACTAAACTTATTAACATGAACCTGATTTAAACTAAGTGTATACCTGTAATGTCTGTTTAGTTCTTCTCTCTTCATTGCATTTTTTTTTTGCTGGACTACCATGTCCTACGTGTGCATTGTTATACAGGCAGTTGCAACATCTTTGCAAAATAATTAAATAAGCTTCCATATAGTGAAAGAAGTTGAGCGATCGTGTGACTTTTTTCAGTTATTATTGTCTGCTCATCCACAGAACAGAGACAGTAATCTGAGCGTCAACGCTGAGTAATGTCAGTAATGTTGTTTGCCAGTGACTGATAGATAGATAGATAGATAGATAGATAGATAGATAGATAGATAGATAGATAGATAGATAGATAGATAGATAGATAGATAGATAGATAGATAGATAGATACAGACAGACAGACAGACAGACAGACAGACAGACAGACAGACAGACAGACAGACAGACAGACAGACAGACAGACAGACAGACAGACAGACAGACAGACAGACAGATAGATAGATAGATAGATAGATAGATAGATAGATAGATAGATAGATAGGGTACCAGGGAGGAAAACGATCAGTGAAGTGAAAGGCACTTTTAAAATTGCTGAATTTCACAAACATGTTTTGCTTTTTTTTCCTTCTTAAAACAACAAAGAACATGTGTTTTGCAGTATGTATACAATCTGAAGACTTTTATATATAATATTTACCATTTTTCTCTAAAAGACGGGGCTTTGTTCCAGCAGAGAATGTGATGAAATTGAGAAACCTACTGGGATGTAGCACATTTGCATCAGAAGAGAAAGGTAACTCCTTCTGTCTGGTTATAAATTTTGTCTGACTGTTTTTTCTGTTTATTTGTTATTTTCAAAAAGAAGTAAAGATGCTTTTACTTGATCAATTTGGGTAAGAATATTACAGCTGGAAGAAAGTGATAAGTTTGTATCACTTTTTTTTTGTAAACCGTTTTTTAGTCTCTGAATAATGTTTTTGAAAAAGCCAATTTAAAAATAACGTTTCTTCTGCAGTTCTTTCCCTCCTTGTAAATTACAAATTGAGTAACCTATATTAACTGATTTAAGGATTTTGTCATTAGCAGTAGCAAGTTGCTTTATCTTGTCTGACAATTCAGTATTCTGTGGCCACGTACATGCAATAAATAGTAACGTTTCTAGTTGTTTTGCTTTGAAATGTTACTTTTGTCATCTTCTTCCTAATCCGCATCTTTTCCCAATGCTGTGTGGGGTCAATATGTTGGACCAACTTTCTCCATACAGTTCAGTCCTGCAACTCCTCTCCAGTCAGACCCTTTTCCTTCAAGTCTTCCTTTACTCCATCCACCTTTACTTCATTCCCCCTGTACTTCTATTACCATCACTGTTTTGCCCACATATTTTTTGTCTCACCTGTCCATACCATTTCAACCTACTTTCCTGTACTATCTTAGATATCTCTCATACTTTTCTTGTACTGTGGATACCATCTCCTTCCTCAGCTTGCCCTTCTAATGCTGCTGCTGTAGTCTCAGTACAATCTTCTGCATCTCCTTCTATGTAGTTTCAATGATCTTTCAGTGATTTTTTTCTCTGCTGCATTCCCTGCCTGCTCATTCATGCCACCGGTTTCACCTCACACTGTTCGTCTGGGGTCAGAGACAATATCATGTGCACTCCATGCCAGGATTCTTACCAAGACTTGGCAAAGGCAACACACTCTGGCCAGAATATTTAGGCTTCTCAGGATGGCTTCTCCCCTGCCAGCAGCCCATAGACATTGTTGCTCTCTCTATCTCCCAGATGTGTGTGATCCCAGCAGAATTTTCGTGCCAGAAACATCACTGGAAATTGACTGTAATCTTTGAAATCTCAGTTTCTTTCCTTGGTTGATTTTTAAAGCCCAGTTATTGTTTTTCTTAGAATATTACTGCCTGTAATAAGTTTTAAATAAATCAATGGCCAAGGCAGATTGGTTGCCAGAAAGAAAACTTGTTTTGTTTTTGAAGTGATATAATATTCTTATCAAGCATATCAAGCAAGTACTATAGTTATGAAGCACATTATGCAACTGTAAATACTGTCTGTAATTGTACAGTGTTAATGTATTTTAGACCCAGAAGAGTTTCTCAGTGTTCTTCTTCACCAGGTCTTAGCTGTGGAGCCACTACTAAAAATCAGGTATGAGATAACTGATTTGTATTCATTTACATGGAATTTTTTAGGTTGAATGGATGCTTTCCTTATTTCCGTCTCATAAATTTAGTGTTCCCTGTTTGTAGGTCAAATGATAAAACTCAGGATTGCTACAGCTACCAGATCATCATGGAGAAAGAAGACTTGGAGATTCCATCTGTTCAAACATTACTAGAGAGGTCCTTCTTATCCTGTGATCTCAAGTTTGATGAGGTATGTTTGCTTGATCTCATTGTACTGGTTTAACTTATTAGTGGAAACTAAACTGATTTAATAAGATATTTTAGTCTTGTTTAAATATACCATCATTTTCTTTTTTGATTCTTTCTCATGTGGTAGTTCTGCTCATTTGGTTTAGGTTAAGAACTTGCTCTGTATTAAAAAGTTAATGCAGTTCACTCATATGGTAGTAATCTTTGTGTCTATTTATGTGAGCCCCTTATCTGTACAAAAGTGAGATAGAAGCTTAAGTTTTCAGATTTGTGCTGCAGTAGGAAATTATAGTTATGTTGTCAATCCCAATCCCATCTGTAATTGTTTTAGATAGGTGAAGGCAAAATAGTTCTCAAGTATAGAAGACTGGTGATCACTTTTGTGCTCCTTTTAAAATACTTACAATTGTTTCTGATTTAATATATATGTACATCTTTTAAAATATTCAGTTCAGCCCTGGAGAATGCTATACCTTGCCAGCTATTTGTTTGAATATTAATTGATTCACATTAGACAAGCTAACCAGCCAGTGCTGCCTTATTTCAGACATTTAAATATTTTTTTGTAGATTCCCTCCTGTTTAATTATCCAGATGCCAAGATTTGGAAAAGGGTTTAAATTGTTTCCAAGAATAGTTCCATCCACAGAACTGGATATTACAGACCTTCTGCATAACAGTAAGTAATAGATTTTGGTTCCATCACAAAGTTGAGAGTAAAATAGAATTTTATAAGTTATATTTTGTGCAATAATGATGCTCTTTTCATTGTGTGCATAACATAAAGATAGTTGCCAAGTGAATCCTGAGGAAATCCAGAGTTTCAATGTTTTCCCTGTTCAGTTAAAAATTATATATAAATATATCTTGGGACAAGCAAATGATTTTTAAGGATAAAATATTTATTGATTTTTGACAGATATGACTCACTTTGCAATTTAGAAGTTTTTTTTAATAAATTACAAGTTCACTTCCACACCTGTCATGACATCCATCCATCCATGTTCCAACCCGCTGAATCCGAACACAGGGTCACGGGGGTCTGCTGGAGCCAATCCCAGCCAACACAGGGCACAAGGCAGGAACCAATCCCGGGCAGGGTGCCAACCCACCGCAGGACACACACAAACACACCAAGCACACACTAGAGCCAATTTAGAATCGCCAATCCACCTAACCAGCATGTCTTTGGACTGTGGGAGGAAACCGGAGCGCCCGGAGGAAACCCACGCAGACACGGGGAGAACATGCAAACTCCACGCAGGGAGGGCCCGGGAAGCGAACCCGGGTCCCCAGGTCTCCCAACTGCGAGGCAGCAGCGCTGCCCACTGCGCCACCGTGCCGCCCCCTGTCATGACAGATTACTCTTATATTTTGCAGCTGTTTGAATCTGTCATAAGTTCCCACATGGAGTCAAATGCCTGAACAGACTTTAGAGCTTAAAAAGAAAAAGTTCCTGTAGCAAGAAATGTGGACAGCTTGCTTTCTGCTCTGAAAAGACAGCTGAGCTGAGCTGCCATTACGATACTAGAGAGTGTGCACCCTCCGGTAGCATCATCAGCTGTGCAAAATGCAGCCATTTAAAGAGTTAAACTTGAGTAGCTGCAAAATAATCTTATTTTATTTTTAACTTGGTTTCAAGAATTTAGTTCTTATATTAGCCTGCTCTAAGTCTGCTAATATGTGATTGGGTTGTCAGGTATGTTTTCTTACCTTTTAATGGGGTAATATGTGAAATGGATCTAAGCATGCGTAATATGAGTATTGATCCATGTTGGAAGATGTTTATTTTGAAGCTAAATGTATGCTACTTCCATAAGTTAAAAAATGTTATTCAATTCATTTGAGTTGTTAGGGAATGACTTTACGGTGTGGGCTCCACAGATAAAAATGAGAATAATAATAGGGTTTAGTACTAGAATGTTGGAACACATTTTTCCATCTTAAAACAAAAAATGAACAATCTATACATTTGGTGTGCACTAGTAATTAATATTAAATTGCATTTACACTTAATACATTTGACAGGAAGTAGAATTTTGTACATGTTATGTTTCATTTAAAGTGTTAGTAAAGTGTAAAAGATGCAGTTCTATAATACAGTACTTTCAAAGTGTTAATGGAAGAACCTAGAATTTGATTTATCATCTTCTGAAAAGGATTGACATTAAAGACAAAAAGATATAGGTACATTTATTAATATTTATGTTAAGGTTGCACTTACGGTGGTGGGGGGGTGGATCAAGCAATTGTGTTGGCAGTAAACATGCAATGTTGTATGCTAAGTTGTGTCCTAACAATTCCATACAACATAGATGGCAAAAAAGGACTACTCATCCTATTGTTTTCCACAATACTTCTTCAGAATCAATTAGACATTTAAGGCTATGTCTTTTACACACCTTATTTTTTTTTTGTGGCTGCAAAGTTAAATATACTCAGTTTTCTAGTGCATCCTACCTTTTTTTTTATTTTCATACAATTTACCCAGAGTGCTAATGTGTCAAGAAACACAGGCACTGCTAGAGTACAAGGAGGCTTACAGAATGTTCAAGTATCCTAGTTGAGATTTTTTTTTTAAGTTCTTGTATTTTTTTGTGAAAGTAACATATTAAAGCTACAGAAGTAAAATTTAATGAACAGAAGTTATGGAGTCGGGCATAATATGGATAGATTTTAATGAAAAATTGTTTTAATCTTGTACCTGTAATAGTTTCAAAACCAGCATGCACAATTTTTTCAAGAAGTGTTAATATTTCTATCTACTGAAAACTAATTAGGCAGCAAACATAAATTTCAAAATGAATGTCTCCAATTGTTAACATCCATCCATCCATCCATTTTCCAACCCGCTGAATCCGAACACAGGGTCACGGGGTCTGCTGGAGCCAATCCCAGCTAACACAGGGCACAAGGCAGGAACCAATCCCGGGCAGGGTGCCAACCCACCGCAGGACACACACAAACACACCCACACACCAAGCACACACTAGGGCCAATTTAGAATCACCAATCCACCTAACCTGCATGTCTTTGGACTGTGGGAGGAAACCGGAGTGCCCAGAGGAAACCCACGCAGACACAGGGAGAACATGCAAACTCCACGCAGGGAGGACCCGGGAAGCGAACCCAGGTCTCCTAACTGCGAGGCAGCAGCGCTACTACTGTGCCGCCCATTAATTTTATTAACATGCTTATTCAGTTCATTGTTAAAGGGAGCTGGGGTCAGTACTGGCAACACTGGACACAGTGTGACAATCAGTGTGTTATATGGATTGCTCATGTGCACAGTGCTAACTCAGGGTCTCCAGTTACTCTAGCGATCAATGTCTGAGTGAAATATTTTATACATTTAAGATATGCAGAGCTCTTAGTGGCAGCTTTATTTTTTAAGGTGCAAATGGGTAAACACCTTATGATGGCTGGGTTGCCCCAAGTCTTGGCTCCTACTTGAACCTGGGTTATCAATGGTCTTGACTAGGGTTGACTAGTGCAGTGAGGACCTAGTCTTGCTCCCTCTAATCCCAGCCACCTCAGTCAGTACCTGCTTGGATCTTTCTGCTGCCATCCTTCAGCATCTTGAGTTTTACATCAGCCTTGGCCACTCCTGCTCCACAGCTCAGCAGAGGCAATCCACTCTAGAACGCTATAGCGACCATGTCACCTCCTGTCCTCTGCAATGGTTCCAGCCCGATCTTGCTCTCTCCTTTTTCCTCTGTTATACATTCTCTTTTCTTCCTTCTGTTTCTCCCCTAACCAACTACAGTAGAACCTCGGTTCACGACCATAATTCGTTCCAAAACTCTGGTTGTAACCCGATTTGGTCGTGAACCGAAGTAATTTCCCCCAAAGGATTGTATGTAAATACAATTAATACGTTCCAGACTGTACGAACTGTATGTAAATATATTTTTTTAAAGATTATATATAGATAATTATACCATAGAATGTACAGCGTAATAGTAAACTAAATGTAAAAACATTGAATAACACTGAGAAAACCTAACACTGCAAGAGTTCGTGCTATAGCGCTATGAACCTCTCGCTAAAAACACTTTTTTTTAATAAGTTTTAAGCACAGGGAAAAAAGTGAACATTTGAAAAATCTGTAATTTAATAAACCACCAAGAAAAGTAACATTGCAACAATGCACGCTACGAACTGATTGCTGTAAACAGAAGTGAAGTGGAGGTTAAAATCCAATAGAAAAAAGTCTTCATTAAATACAACGAGGTTAAAACAATGCTCGAATCAGTCTCTTTAAAAACAAGCCCTTATGCGGCCAGCACTCTCTCTCGCACGCACGTGTGTGTGTGTGTCTCTCTCTGTCTCGCTCGCATGTGTGTGTCTGTCTCGTTCGCGCATGTGCGTGTGTCTGTCTGTCTGTCGCGTATGTCTGTGTGTGTCGCACTCTCTCTCTTGCTGCACAGGGAATACACAGGGAGAGACTGAACATGTGCAGAAATCATTGGCGCGCACAAAGCGAAAGGAAAACTGGCTTGTTCGTATACAGAGTGTGTGGTCGTGAACAGATGCAAAAGTTTGGTGAACTTTTTGGTCGTAACCCGATTTGTACGTGTTCCGAGACGTTCGTGAACCGAGGTTCCACTGTACTTGGACTACTTTTTAATCACTGTGAGTATTTGTCCTGCCTTCATTGACCCACTGAACTGCTATTAAGGGATGGGTACACAAATCACTCAAATGCAAGTGTGCACCTAAATACTTCATTCCCCTATTAGCATTTCTTGGCCATACATTTACTCAGCATACACCTACACCCACGTGTCTGAGCTGCACTATTTTAATGCAAAAATTCCTTCACCACCACAGAACCCTAACATACTTAACACAATTCTTCACTAATAAACAAACATTTATTTTTATATATGAGCTAAATGCTTGTGAAAGTCCACAGCAACTGCTACATTTGAGTGCCTGGGTCCATTAATTTACACCATTTTGGTTCAAACAGTGTGTACTGAACAAAGTGAATTTGTGTGTGTAATCAGATTGCCAACCTTGTAAATCGTACTTGTCAGGTCAGGTTGGGGTGTACACACTGGTACATCACATTGCCGCATCCACCACACAACTTAACATTTTGGGATCTCAGTTGGCAACCAATCCCCCCCACCCCCAGGCAAACACGTAGTGCAGTCCCACCCTCCAGAAATGACCATCTATCTGCCACAGCCACGTGTTATGTGGGCATCCCCTTGGTCTGGTCTAGCCAATCATGTCCTCAACGATAAGGATTCTGCGATCTCCCTCAGGGAATCACGCCACATGGCCGTAGTTCCATAACTGATGCTTCCCGACAATGCAGGCAATGTTCCTCATTTGGGACTAAGTGAGGAACCGCTCGTTCAATTTAAAGTCAAACCAGCGGTACCCAAGGATTCTCCAAAGAGACACAGTACTGAAGGTGTCCACGCTTCATCACAGGTCACTGGATAAGCATCCATGCCTTACAACCACATAGCAAAACAGAAACTCTAAAGCACCAGGACTCTAAAGACTTGGACTGTCATCCTTTGCAGAGATATCGGGAGTGCGACACACACTTTCCAGTGGCCTCATGACCCCCCCTTGCTCTCCCAATTTGTCTACTGACTTCATAGGAAGAGTCACCAGAGACATGAATGTCGCTGCTGAGGTAAGTAAACCTCTCAACATGGTCAACATTCTCTCCATAGACAGACACACTGCTGATGGCTGTGCCTACGACATCATTAAAGGTCTGGATCTTGGTTTTTATCCAAAACATTCTCAAGCCCAGACACTCGGACTCCTGATCAGAGCCTCCATTGACTCCACAAAGACCACAGCATCATCTGCAAAGTCAAGATCAGTAAATATTTCTTCACCAACAGGTACCCCACAACCCTGCCCACTACCCAGTCAATTCAAGCATTGAACAGAGTAGGAGCAAAAACACACCCCTGACGAATGCCAGAATCATCTGCCTCCACTCTGCACAGCATTCACAATACCAGTGTACAGGCTGACTACAATATCTGGCAATTTAGGGAGGATTCTACGAAGTCTCAGGATATCCCACAGGGCATCGTACTGAATTCAGGGCATCTGAATTTTCTTTCTATTTCAATATGCAGGTCCTCGAGAATGCTTCCTCTGTGGCTCTGTTGCAGAGATAGAGTGCCTCCAGTGTCTACAAGATCCAAAACTAATGCCGGGAGTTATCAAGCAGTTTTGCCAGAAGTGTGACAAACAGGTATCAGAATTTGTTGTAGTTGCCCCTAGGGCATAATTATTAAAAGAAATTAAATGGTGCATGGATAAATAACTGTATGTCACTCCTTATTTAGGCAGAAGTGTTCAATGCATTCACTTTTGTATTCAAATTCTTAATTTAGTGAATTTTAATTTAATGTATAGACTCTTATCTCATTCTTACAGACAATTCGAAACAGTTTAAGATTTCAGTCATATTTGGGTAAATAAACGCAGAGAAGGTATTTGCTATGTTGGATTTACTCATAAGCAAATGTGATGTGAAGTGCTTCAAACAATGTAAACTAATACAGTACAAAAAGCAGAGTAGAAAATGCAACATTTCTTTCCATCTTCTGGCTGTTGTATTTAAGATAATCCAGGACTAATAAACTAATTGGCGATTCTAAATTGGCCGTAGTGTGTGCTTGGTGTGGGGGTGTGTTTGTGTGTATCCTGCGGTGGGTTGGCACCCTGCCTGGGATTGGTTCCTGCGTTGTGCCCTGTGTTGTCTGGGATTGGCTCCAGCAGACCCCCGTGACCCTATGTTCGGATTCAGTGGGTTGGAAAATGGATGGATGGAAGACCACTTTCAAGTAGGAGTTCAGGCAGTACCTCTTTCAGTGTGTGTGTCTTTTAAAGATGTTAGTGTGGCCCTCACTTGCTTAGACGTGTGTTTAATAACAAATGTTCTCCTGCATCAGGTTCATTCTCACAAGAAGAGGCAACATCATCACCCTCAAAAGATTTTCTTTCCCCTTATGAACGACTTCTCCAGTAGTGCCGTAATTTGCAGACACAAATTGGAGCTCTTTGCAGTGTTGTGCATAAAGACCAGTCACTATGTCTCCTTTGTCAAGTATGGGCCAGGGAAGAATTCCTGGTTGTTTTTTGACAGCATGGCTGACCGATGTGGTAATTTTGCACATTTTTATTATTTTATTTCAATAACAAGCATTTTTTCTTTGTGTGTTTTGATAGCATGGTTGTTTTCTCTCTTTCTGCAGGGGGCGAGAATGGATACAATATCCCAGAGATTAAAGCTTGTCCTGAAGTGGGAGAGTTTCTTTCGAAGCCAGCGGGTAGTATTGGAAAAAGTGATCTGGAAAAAGCAGATGGTTTTGTAGAGCGACTTTTGTGCGATTCCTACATGTTTATGTACAAATGTCCAGCACTCTGTTTATACAGATAAATGCGCAATCCTTAGACCCAGACACACCATTTATTGGTTATTTCCATTTCGTAGAAATATCATTTTGTTTGTACTGCTTGCTGCATTGGCTGGAGACCTCTTATGTAACTGGCGTATGTTTAGTGTCAGTCTGACATCTTTCATATTTTTATTTTCATTCACAAAAGGTCCAATTAGCTCATTTATTTGTACTGTAGAGAAATTGGACACTTATTGAACCACAGCTGGTAGAAAGAAGGGCTCAGATCTGCTTCTTATTAATAGTATTTCCGTTGTGAACAACAAAGTTAAAATGAATTAGTTAAACTTTCAGAGTGGCTGACAAATAAATGTAACATGGTGTGCACTTGGCTGCTTCAGAAGCAGTGTGAATCCTTCAGTGATGGAACCATTTTTTTTCCTAGTTACTCCTGAAATGTTAAGCATAACAGGAAAATCTTGATTTAAATTCTAGTCAAACAGAAGACAGAGATTTAAATTAGAGGGCAGTAAATACACTATAACAACTATTTATTTTCCTCTTTAATAGACTGAAATATTCTCCTGCATTTGTGTGGGATATTGTAAAAAAAATAACCTGCCAAGCATTCATTTTCAAATCAATTTGGATAACTGCAATTGATGTGCTTTCTGTGCATCTGAGCTTTGAAAGTTGTCCAAGTAGGTAATCTGTTTTACTCCTCATTTTCATAGGAAAAAAATCATGCATGATCACCTGGCAAAATCAAGCATTTTTCACAATATTCTAATTTTATATTTATTTGTAAATGTTTATTTTGTAAACAAAAGAAATACTTAAAAATTAAATATATTACTTATTAAAGTGTATAGGTATTTACTGTTTATTTTCTATCTTATAATTCTGAAGAAAAAAAAAACAGTTGTCTTTGTTGGAATTAAAGAACACTGGGATGGACCAACAATAAGAACAAGTTGGAGTATAAAAATAAAGATAAGTCAGAGGAAGAAGTAAGCCCCGATGGGTGTTCCCACCACCGAGCAGTCTGTTTCTGTCGTTGCGTATCATTTCTCATATCTCAACACAACATACTTTGCTTATTTTGATTTTTGGTTACAGGACAAAATCTGTATGCCGTATAAAAATATGCACACACGTTTTACAATGTCAGTACAAGAGTAGACAAGTAATTAACTTTGTGTTGTCATATTTGACCCAGTATTATTTATATAGCCAATCAGTGTTTTTATTAGTTAATTAACCCTTTTGCCAAAGATGTCTATTTCCTTGGCTTGAGCAAATCATTATCCCATTTTCTCGCATTTTTTAATAGTGCATGTTTCCCAGGATAAGAACAATCAGTTTTACACAGCATGTTTCACATATTTCAAATTTAACCTCGTAAAAATGTTAAAGTTGTTCCCATGCTGAAAAAAAAGGTTAGAGACAGAGGTTTTGAGTGTGCAGTCTTCATCAGAACCTTCCCTTCTTTCTTTCACCTTGAGAGTAGCCCTGTGCTTTTTTCTCTTGTGGCTGCATGCTCATTCAGCCCTTCACTAACTTCAGTTCAAATGTGTCCAGCATTTGACACGTCTCAAGCTTTTTTGTCTTTAAAAGTTGTTTCTAATGTTTGTTTTCAGGACAGTTTTGCTTACCAGTCTTTCCTATATCCACTCAGATATGTTTTTGTTAATTTCTAATTGTTTCCTAAATCATTTGGAAATCAAGCTTTAGCACATTAAATATTGATTTGAGTGCATTTGCAGTCAGAGTTATGCGAAGGTACTATACTTGGCACGTTTGAAAACGGTTACTCTTTGCTAACTTATTTGAAGGTGACAGTTTCTCTACACATTTATTAAGCAAGATTAGTGCTTGATTTGAGACTACGATCTTCCTGGATTTTGGAAACCCATTAGTGAAGTGAGAAGTTGAGAAGTGCTGTGGGACTGTAATACCTGGTCCTGGTGTCATTGTTGTTTTTGTGTTTGTTTTTTTGTTTTTGGGTTGGGGGAAATTGTAATTTTCTTCTTCATCCCCACAGTATACGTTAATTCATATTTAGATTGGTCCAGTGCCTATATTAGGTGTGTCCTAGGACAGTTCAAATTGTGCTGAAATGGCTCCTGGACACATGGTGTTGGCTGTCTAGGAACTGTTAGTGTTAGTCCTTCATCTTGTAATTCCCAACTCAAAGGCAAGGGAACTTAAATAGTTCCAACATTTTGAAATTCACATTTGCCCAGGCTGTCTAAGTGCTCCTAGTCCTCTGCCTAATATGCAACAATACTTGCACTACATGTGTTGCATATAAATATGTTTATATTTTCCCATACCAGAAGACGTGCTTGTTAAGTTAATTGGCAACATTGTTCGTACTGTGTGTAAGTAAACCTGATGGTGGACTGACCCCCCCATCCAGGGTTGCTTCTTGCTTTTTGGCTAGAGGTGCTGGGACTGCCCTTGCAATCCTGAATTGGCTTAAGTGGATTTAAGAATGGTGTTAATTTTTTATATACCTATGACTAACCTTTTTGATAAATAGAACTTTATAGTATTTAGCTTTTTTACAGAACCTCATTTTAAAAAATTATAGCAAACCCCAAAAACCTGAGATACACAGCTGAATTAATAAAAAGACTGAAACATCTGACACGGCTAAAGATCAGATGAGCAGCCAAAGTCATTTTAAAGACATCTTGCTGTTGGTATAAAGGAGCCCCAGTAGCATTTCTTGACACACTTCTGCTGAACAATTTGTTGGATGAAAGCATTTAATGCTTGTGTGCCAGGGAGAGAATGCATAGCCTTGTCTACAATGGCCATTAAATTGGTCTTCATTCTTTTAATGCTTTTAAAGTCCCAATTCAAACTTCAATGCAAATCTCGACTCTGTTCTCTGTTCTGTTTCTGCCTTTCATGGTTTGTCCTGAAATACACAGCACATTTTCCCCAGTCTTCAAGTGAATCCTCCAAGCGCTAGAATAGTCTGACATTATAACCTTGGATCTCCTGCTATTATTAAGATCATTGCATGTTTAAAACGGGTTTAAGGTTATTTCCATGCTGAAAAGGTTAAAGACACAATGTTTAAGCTGTACAGCATTCATCAGGTGTGCAACTGCAAAGGAAAATGCAGGCAATGTGTACAAGAAGAAACAAAGCCAAGGCAGATTAAAAGAGAAAGGTGAGTGATGGTGAGAAAAGGCTGCCATTAGAGAAGCTGAATGGTGGGATGGAAAAGTTCATTTGTCTTTAAGACCTGGAGAAATGTGTGATCCCAGGCTGTAAATGAACTTAACTTCTGCTTTTCTTTGAAAAGTGTCTTTAAAACCCTATGAAAGAACACCGAGATCAGTGTGGCTATGATCAGGGGATGTGAAGATGATTATACAGTATATATTTCAACGTGCAGGTGAGCGAATGCCGGCGTGTCTTTCTGCTGCTGCTCTTTGCATTTGTTTGAATGTTTTTTCTTCTGATCCACTGATGCTGTTTTTAAGATTGCATGGAAGATCTAAGACTTGAACAGTTTACCTGTATACGGTCTACGGATTGGCCTTTTTTAAACTTGGAATTTTACTGGATTTTAAATTTGGTTTCCCTGTTCTGGATTTAAGCCGCCAGCCTGACACGAGCCCCCACGGCCCCTTTCGACCCTTCTACCTGGCTGTCTAACACTACTCAGTTAAGTCTCCACTTCCTCAAGTTGCTGCCGGTTTTTAAGGTGTCTGGGAGGTAGGTGTAACTGTTTTCCCAGACTGTGGGTTTTAATGGTGGTCTAGTGGTTTGCTGGCTAACGAGGTTTTAATTTGGCTGTGAGTAGAAATGGAGAAATCACAAGGCTTTTTCTAACTGTACCTCTCGGACCTTTACATAAACAGCGGAGTGATCCAATATGTACAGTTGGAACTGTTGCAGCTAAATGTGCAGACCTGGCTGCTGCCTCAGACCCAAGCATTTTGCGTTGCTATGGGAATAGACCGACGCCCAAGCTACATTCACTGAGACCCTTGTCGCAATCTGCTTGTGTCTGGAAGGACTGCTGTGGATGAGCATCTTCCACTGATCCCTTCTGTCTGGTCAGCACCTTCCACTGATCCCTTCTGTCTGGTCAGCACCTTGTTGTCTCCCAACCAGGCTGAGTGGTCGATATCAGAGTGTCAACTTAAGCAATCTCCAGCAGCTGGAATATACACCATTGGACACATTGTCTGGCCATATTTCACAATCAAGCTTGGACCCTGCACCACTTAAAATAGCTCTACTTAATGCTAGATCTGTGGGGAGTAACAATAATACTGAATGACTTCTTCATCTGTCATGGACTGGACTTTCCCTTTATGACTGAAACTTGGCTGTCTACCAGTGACTCAGGACCCCTTGTTGAGTTGTCTACTGGTAGCTGTAACTTCTTTAATACACCCAGGACCTCTGGCCATTGGGGCGGCTTAGCAGCCATCTTTAGAGATCTTTTTAAATGTCGATTGCTGACTGGGAGAGATTACACAAGTTTTGAATTATAGCTGGTTATGATGAAATTAACACAACCTGTGCTCTAGTGTATAGGAAAATTAACGGAATTTATCCATGAATTCTTTTTTTTTATCATAAGTGAATTTACCCACCACAGATAAACTTTTCGTGATTTTAACATTCGTGTTTGCTGACCTGCAAAGTACAGATCCAGAATGAGCTTTAAGAGGCATTTAACATCCAAACTGGAGTCCGCCTGCTCTTTAATATTATGATGGAAGCATTCCAAAACAGGCGTGTAGTCCAGTTGGATGAGGACCATTTTATGACAGATTTAATGTTCGCCGACAACAATGTCAAAGCCACAAATAACCTTTATGATATTGCCTGCGTCACCCAGCCATACAGCCTCAGTATCAATGCTGACAATGGACAGAACGCTGGCTATCATTCAACTCGATGGCGTCCAAATCGAGCAAGTTCATTAGTACAAGAGAAGAAATTAGCGTCTACAGCAGAGGCCCACACCTGAATTGACTATGCAACCGTTGCATTCTCTTCTCTCAAGTGGCGCCTGTGGAAGTGAACCAACATCTCCACCAAAACCAAGACTCGCATCTTCCAGACCCTAATCCTGCTGATCCTCCTCTATGGAATGGAAACTTGGCCGCTACTCAAATCAGGCCTGACGAAACTGGAGGTCTTCCAAATTTGCTGCCTACACCAGTTTGCTTTACGTCCGCCTTCAACATGAGGATATTTGACGCAGATGTGAATACCAGCCAGTGACTGGGGAGTAAATTTAGAAATGACGATTACGATGGTTCGGACAGTTTTGTAGAATTTATAATAGATGGCTACCACACCAACTTCTCTGGCAAAAGCAACCCACACAGTGGAGAGTCCAACGAATGGCACCAAAGAAAACGTTGATCAAACACATCAAAGAAGAATTGACAAATCACTTTTAATGATTCCAGAACAGCGGCCATGGACTGCAAGGCATGGAAATGCCTCATAAATGAAATCCAGCAACCATTGGCACCCACAACAGTGTACAGGCTTAGGAAATGACCTAAACCAAGTGCCAGCTAGGGATCAAAGAAGAAGGGACATTTGTTGTCCTTCCAAACCTGTGGTTGGGGAATTTTACAACTTCATGATTCATTTAAATCTGTTAAAGGGTCCTATGCATGCGCACAGACACACCCTAGACCTTGTTTTGTCATTTAGGTTTGTAGTGTGCAGTATAGACGTGGGAGATCACAAACCCATGCTGATGGACATCACTTTTTCATGTTCACCTCCCAAGCACCGTCAGTTTCTGTTCTACACACACTGTAACACATCTGACAGCTGGTCCGTTCTCCATATGGTACCCCTCCTCTAGTCCTCACCATTGAGGATCCCTCTCAGTGCAGTAATCCTGATGAGCTGCTTACTCTTTTTAATTCAACATGTATTGAAATTATAGATTCAGCTGCTCCACAGAAATGCAGAAGGCCCAAAGTAAAAAAAAAAATAAACCGAGGCTAAATAGTGTTATGCATGCTCTCGGACAGGAATGCAAACAGAAAATGGAAAAAAGATCACCTTCATGTCTCCTACCAGATTTGAAGAGAATGCCTAACCAGCAGTCCACCATCAAAGTGCCAAGAGCAAAATACTTTGCCAGAATTATTGCAAAAAACTCACGTTGCCCAAAAGTTCTGTTTAACACAAATAGTACTACTGCACAGCATCACCGCAGGCATGTGAAGATTTCAGAAGGTTTGTTTTTATTGGTAAAATTAATAGTATTAGAGCACAAATTCCACCTTTGTCCCATGATCATTTTGATTCACCCGTCTATTCTGTTTTCCCACATTCAGTTTGAACCTGTGCCAATGTCTTACTTAACTGACTTAATACTGCATATGAGGCCTACCATGTGCACCTTGGAAGTGATCCGCACACCACTTCTCAGAGATGGGCTGCAGGCATCTGCTCCTAGCATTCTCTTTATAATAAACGGCAGTTGAACAAATGGCATTGCCATGACTCTAGAAAGTGTGCCATCTTAATTCTTTTGGATCGGAGTGCAGCATTTCACACTGTTTGTCACACTGTTTTGTTGGCTTTCGGGCTACTCATCTAAAGTGTCTGCCTCTTGTTTGGAAAACAGAACATTTTCAGTTACAATGGGAAATGGTCACTCCACCTCTGCAACAATTCCATGTGGGAACACCTCAAGGCTCAGTCTTAGGCCCTGTCCTGTTCTCCTTGTACATTTTCCCTCTTGGGTCCATTTATCAGAAATAAAACATATGTGACTGTTATGCACATGACATAGTTATACATTCCATTTACGCCAGGTAGCTGAAGCTCATTTTTAATTGTTTAAGGGACATAAATTGTTGGACATCACAGAATTTTCTTAAACTAACCCAAGACAAATCAGATATGATCACATTTGGGAATCTTGACTCTGTCGGAGTTTTAGCAAATGATATGTGCTCGTTGTCAGCTAATGAACACAGACATGTAAAAAAAAAAACAACCTTGCTGTTATTTTTTTGACTCTACTTGCAAATTCGACAAACAAGTAACCTCAGTTGTTCGTGGTAGCTTCTTTCAACTTAGGAATGTACAGCATGAAAACTCAAACATATTATGCCTTTTAAGGACCTGGAAATAGTCAGTCATGCTCTAATTTCCTCATGTCTTGACTATTGTAACTCTCTCACTACCTGGCTATCTGTAAGTGACGTTGATCATGCCTGCATTTGGTCCAGAATGCAGCTGCGAGGCTTCTAACTGGTACCAATACCAATACCAAGGTGGCACAGTGGTAGTGCTGCTGCTTTGCAGTAAGAAGACTGTGGAAGATTGTGGGTTCGCTTCCCGGTTCCTCCCTGTGTGGATAGCGCTTTGAGTACTGAGAAAAGCGCTATATAAATGTAATGAATTATTATTACCAATAAAAGAGAGAGCATCACTCCTTGCAATTGGCTGCCTGTTAACTCCAGAGTCGAATTTAAGGTTTGATTCTTTTTTTAAAGCCCTCCACGGCATAGCTGTAATATATCTCCTGAGCTTTTGAGCCTCCATTCTGTCTCTCGAGCCCTGTGGTCCTCTGATCAGATGTTTTTAACTGTTCCATGCCCTCAAAAACATGATGGGGCCTTCTCTGTGGCTGCCCCAGGACTCTGGAATAGTCTTCCATCTTTTATTAAGGCATCCCAAACCCATTAATTATTTTTAAGTCAATTTTAAAAACAGGCTTTTGAGTTATTTTAAAGACGTATTCAGCTCTCTGTTCTGTCTTGGTGTGTTTTGTATTGCTGTTCTCTTCTTCCATTGCTTTCTTAATCTGTTTTAAAATGACTTTTTTACTCTTTTGTTTAAATGTTTGGTTTGTTTTAGTTGATTTTATTGTGAAGCACTTTGGTTGACACTTGTCTTTTTAATTGTGCAGTATAAATAAATGTGTAAAGTGTTCTACAGTATTGAGCTCAGAGGGCCTATGGGTGTGGCTGACGTTGATAGCAAGCAAGATGTTCTGAATACCACAAGTCAAAATCATGACCAAGAAAACAAATTATGTGGTTCACTATGTAGCTCTCAACAACTTTGGAAGACCCCCCACTAAATCCAGCAGATACAAACATTCCACTGGCGTCAGTGGTCACTATTCTGGTACTGTAGATTGTGTCACTAGGGTAGTGATGATACCAAAACTGACCCAACACTTAATGTTTGTATTTTTGGCTTGAAAAATGATGGTGCATGAAGATGATAACGCCGCCAAGTTTTGATGTCTAACTGCAAGTGTCTTCAAAATGTTTCTAAAGTTGGGCCCTTCTTGTACTGTTCTTTTAAAAAAAGTGATGTGTAGCCTCAAACCTCATGGTCCAAACATGCAGATGTCACTTTGTTAGACGTGGATAGTGCTCCAAATAGTGATGTTTAGGAAGCGGCCTACAGTCAGGGAAGGCCACTTGCAATAACTGTCTATGATCACCGATTTTGCATTGAAAGTAATCTTAACATTTCATCGGTGAATGATGGGCACGATTGTCAGAGGGGTACATTTTGTGTACACTGGGTGGCTTCTTTTCTCTCTTAGGCAAAGGAACATGTAAATATTACATTTAAAAGACAGTAGATGAAGAGGCAATAGGCATCCATTGTTCGGACTGGGGTGATGAGTTGAAAGACAAATTTCCTGGCTAATCCCATTACTGATTATTGTGATGGCTGCTACAAGATATCGGGATTTGCTGTCTTGCAAAAGAATCACCCACTTTGACGTTTGAACTGCTTAAACATACAAACACTACAAAATTGTGATTACAGAACTGCTCCTTCCTTGGAAAATGTTTGTATTTACCTGACTTGGAAATGAATAAGTCTGGGGATATTGGTTTCTAATCAGCGTATGTGTACTCATTGATAGTTGGCAACAATACTTTGTTAACCTGTGTTTACATTATTTGTTAAGCCCAGGTAATTTGGTATGTGTCATTGTTTAATCCATCGTCCTGTTCATCTAGGCAGGGAGTGAAGGAGATTTAAACTTCTCGGCAGGAGAAGGGACGGTCCACTGGGAACGCTGCTAAGACACTCGGACAGAGCACAGGGGCTCGCTGGCAGACTATGGGGGTATTTTTCGTACGTCGCTTAAACCATCCGAGATCAGGTGCCTCATCTTGAATGAGTTAATGCCAGTGAAACTCATCCAGATAAGTCGGTTTTTCAAACGCAGCTGTGTATTAGATTAGTGTAGCTGGATCTAATCATACGAGATGAATGCCCGCGCTGAGTGAAAAGTCCATATATATTGAGTCTAGAAAACATGATCAGCAAGTCTTTGATAGGCTGCAACAAAATGACGAAAGAACGGGCGCATTCTTTTTTCACACACGCGGCGCAAGACCTTTTATTCGAAGGACACGAAGAATTTCAAGATTTAATATGCACAAGGGGTAACACCGCAAAAGCAGCCCAAACCAGAAAAGACGGCTGGCAAAAAGTGGCCGAAAAAATTAAACGCTAAGTAGTGTACATTGTACTTACTGAATGCAGCGTTTCATTTCCTATGTGTCAGATTAATTATTATTTAATATGTCATAATTCCAGATCAAACGTGAGCACAAGGAGAACATGGGAACAGGTTAAAGTGAAGTACAAGAATATACTTCAAACTGGTAAATATTGGTATATAACTATTTAAAGAATTGTTGACATAAAGAATCATATATAATATAAAAAACATTAATTTTAAAGCTAATAAGGAGGCAGACAAGCAAAAAACAGGTGGAGGTCCACGCGGTCCAGACCTAACTCCTGCAGAAGAGTTGGCTCTCCAGCAAAATGCCCATCGCCCTGTTTCTGAGGGCATTCCAGGGGGAAGCTCCTCCCCAGAACCAGTGGCAGGATGCAGTGGTCCCTTCATTTCAGGTAAAGGATGGTCATTGCATATTTGTCCTCCATGTGTGCTATAGGTATGTTCCATATAGCCCTCTTTTTTGTTGGGTCAGTTGCAGGGAATGTCATATCCCTTGAACCTGTGTCTGACCAACGAGATATTAACGAAGGTCAAATATTTGATGAAGACACTGTGTCTGATTATTCATCAGGAGGAGAGGTACATTTTCCAAATAATGTTTGATCAAACTCCACTCTGATCAGTTCCATGTGCCCCAATCACATTTGGAAATCCTGGTAATGAGAATGTTAGGCTGATTGTGGGATTCTTTATGGCAGTGCTCCGCAACCTTTTCTCACCTACGACACACCAAAGTTCTTCCTAGAATTCCGCGGCACATCAAAAGCCAAAATACAGTATATAGCAGTGCCGTAGCTTGGCCGGGGTTGGTGGGGCGGTCCGCTCCGAGCGGCAGCTATTTAGAGGCGTCCAAACTACGGTACTTTACTTTTTTTTTGTTCCTTGAGGAGGCGCAAAAATAAATTTCTTTCAGCTTTGGGGCGTCAAATTTTTCACCGCCCCGGACAACATGAACTCCAGCTACGCCACTGATATATAGATATTAATTTAAATCACAAATTTTACAATAAATTTTCATTTTTTATTATATGTATACATTTATTATAAGTATACATACATAAAAACTATACTATATTTACTTTTATGCAATCGTAATAATTATTATAACATAATGACTGATTAATGTGATACCTGCGCTTGTTTCAATGAACACAGAAGTTTTATATTCGGCTCAATATTTGACAGCGCAACCCGAAGTTCTTGGTCAAGATCTTTTAAGCATGACCGCTTATCATTTTTAATTAACACAAGTGTTGTTTGTCTTTTTTGGAGTAACTGGGATGGTTTGAATTTAGATGGCGATTTAGTTTACTGGGTGCCATTGCCTCGTTTGATAGCTGATCGCCGCAAATGATGCATTGTGCCTTTGGAGCCGTTTCGTCACCACACCACGAGAATCCGTATCGAATGTAGTCATCGTTGTACTTCCTTTTCACAATTTTCTGTTTTTTTTTTGCAACACTTGTGCTGGGTTCTTCATCATCTGTACGTGAAGACGAATCTTTTCCACGTAAAAATTTATCCATATTTAAAGGGGTATAAAACTAAATATGAATCACACGAAGAACATTAACCGTACACAATTCAGCAACACAACTAATAGTAATGGATGATAACTACTGTCGCAAGACGAGTGAATGCGACATAGCACGACTAATACATCGGCTTGAATTGAATCTAGGTGAGGGTACGGAGCGCTCTGCCTATCAAAGCATACTACGGAGTTGTTTGGCGACTACGTAGGGCCTACGTCGTAGGTGACAGGCGCCAGGCGATGGGATTTATTATTTCAGAGAAATGACACATAAAATTATGAAACCTTTAAAAGGCTATCTAAGCGAATATTTCATTGCACGTATTCTCGTTATTGTGTTTCTAAGGAGGACCGTTGAAATATTATTTAGTTAGAAAATTGTCTTAATTGTCTTATTTGACCGCGTCACACCTGTATCGGCTCAAGGCACACCAGTGTGCCGTGGCACACCGGTTGCGGAGCACTGCTTTATGGAACTGTGGGTGTTTTAGCCTGTGTATTACCTACCTGCAATGGCATGAAACGCCTCTTTTATTGTCTGCACACGCAGGTGTCCAGGAAACACAATGAAAACCTGAAGGAAATGTTTCAGAGCCAAACAGACTTTACGAATTGCCTGGCAAACTGCACTTTTCGATAGATGTTCCGCATCGCCTACAGTATATAAAAAAGTGCCGCTTGCAAGAAACCTCAAAGCAATGCCTACTGTCTGTGTGGTTGTGAGAGCCCGACTTCGCCGAGTTTGACTTCGAATATACGGAGCTAATAAATCTTTGAGGTACAATATTCCCCCTCGGCTAAAGCGGTATCTTTCGTACAGAATTTCCTCCGGGAGCAATAAAGGATCTTGCCGATCGCGCAAAACCCTCTTTATATGAAATTCTCTTTGTATAATTTGCACACCAATATCAATTGGTCGCTCATTCATGAACGGCGAAGCCCTGACTGGATGACTTCCACGCACCATCACTGATCACGTGTGTAAACTAATCCTTGTTTACGTAGAACAAACCTGCTCCGAGCAGGTTTGAGGATTAGGATGTGTTGCTATGACAACACTTCCAGCAAGAGTTTCAAAAAACCGACAGATCCAGGATCAGGCCACATCGTCAACAATTACATCCGGCTAAACGACTAATCCACGTACGAAAAATACCCCCAAGGGTGCGTGGCTGGTACGACGTGAGGCACAAGGACGACAACACTTACCTACAGGGGAGGAAGAGACCGCTCCACAAGGAGACACCAGTTGTAGGTTCCATCAAGAGGGGGAAACAGCATGAAAGGACAGAGCAAAGCAGGTGGACGAGAAGCGAGACATACCTAGGCAACACAAAGAGCCCAGAGTGGAATAAAAAGGATGACGAAGAGACGCTGGCGGGGATTCAACCATTTGACAAAACTTCTGTTGAGAAACGAGTGTCCGGTGAACAGAGTGCATCCGTGGACAGTTGGACGATTAATTGTTTGGATAACACAGTGCAAAAACTGGACTCTGCACCACTAAAGGTTGTATCCTCCACGTTGTTTTTTAATGGAGTTTAAGAGTGTGGATTTTGTGCTTTCCTTTTTAAAAAATGGTTTTCGTCCCCGATATTGTTAGATTTATATGTTCATTTATCTTTTTAATGTACTTTATATTGTCTTGTGTAATAGAAGTTACTGTTGCTTTTCCTGAATTTTCTGCTGTGTCTTTTTCATTGTGTGTTTACTCACTGCCCAATTTAAAAAAGACCTGTGTGCTATTATCGGTAAATTTCCAAGAGTTCCCAGTCTCTTAATAAAACTGGGTGGCATTGTCTGATATTTTAACAGTGTCTAGGTGATTTCTTGTAAGTGTGGCCAGACACCACTCACACTATGCCAGTTCCACCACCTCCTTCAGCACCATCAAAACTGCCCATACAGCATGACCCTCTCTCAAGAGAGAAATGTTCTGGGAGTTGGCTGAGGTCTGTCTGATTTAACAGTGCGTTCATACAGGAAGCATCTAATCTTTTGGTTTAAATACTCTAAATGAAGTACTTCAGCTGGATCATCATTGTTTTCTGCAAAGAGAAAGGTCATAGGCGACAATTCCCTCCAAAAGACCATGCAATACATCCGGAGGAAACCCTGTGATAGGTTGGAAGTACTCAAGCAGCTCACGCAGGGCGCATTTTCCTTTCACACTAAAATGGCTTTCTAATCTGTCATTCTGTAACACAGTCTGTAAATGAAGGTCACGACTGGCCTTGTTTCAGAACTGTTAGCTGGACCTATATATATATATATATATATATATATATCTCATGAAACTAACAAAACTATGTTTTTTTCAGCTTGTATGGTATATTGTTGAATTACGATGAATTCTTGCTCTGCATTTCTCCTTCTTTCTTGTCTTTCCCACGTCACAGTGGTGCAGGTGCATAGATAGGCCTATGTAATGACGCTGACACGTTAACTAGTGAATGCACACTGATAGTGACTTTATAATTAGGAGTATGAGTTATTTAATCCAATAGTAAGTTGTATTTGAGTACTGAGAAAAGCGCTATATAAATGTAATGAATTATTATATCATCAAAACTCAAAATTATATTGCCAGTTGGAGCAACTTTAAATTTTGAAGTTAGAACTTTTGAGAAAGATTTTAATTTTCACAAATTAAAATGTTTAAGTTATTTGGAGTGCAGTGTTTACAGAGTACACTAACTTTACTGCACTTTTGCGAACTTACAAGACTGTATGTTACAATTCTCAGCATAAATCTTTCTTACTGCAGTGGGTTGGCGACCTGCCTGGGGTTTGTTCCTGCCTTGCGCCCTGTGATGGCTGGGATTGGCTCCAGCAGACCCCGTGACCCGGTGTTAGGATATAGCGGGTTGGAAAATGGATGGATATTTCTTAGCATGCAGGTTAAGTGGCTTGCTGAAGGTCCCACGGTGATTTGAAGGTATAAACTGAACCTGGATAACTGTAGTTTAAGGTCCAGTTCTTTAATTATTATATCATACTGGCCCAGCCTTAGCTTGTATTCTAGCTCTGGCACCCTAAGTTGCAATCAGCAGGCTCAGAAAATTGATTTTTTGTTTTACTCAAGTTTATTTTCTCCAGTTACTTCGAGTTTAATTTCAAAATGAGAATTATGTTACAAATCGCGCATATTGTTAATTCCTTTCCGTTCACTCATTTACTCATTATACAGCTGCTTTATAAACAGGCATTATAAAATGAGAAACGGAAACATCTTACCCAGTAACCCGTGGGGAGAATACAACGCTTATGTGAAAAAACATTAGAAACGCGAAACAAATTAACTGCAGAAACAAGAAGCTCTTTCAATTCAACTTGGACCGCTAATTAATCAATTGGTTAGAAAGCAGGAGAGCAGGCCCAGTGAAACGTCTAATGCCACCGGTGAAACCCACCCCTCGAAAAGCATCCACTGTATGAAAAGTGTGAAGAAAGCAGATCTCCGTAATTTTTGCCTTTCCAAGCGGTGAGGTGGGTTCGATTGGCGAATATACAGAACAGTCCGTAATCGGCACAAATTATATTCCTAAAAATTATATTTGATAAAGAAGCCGAGACCCGCTTACGGTGGACATTTTATAGCGTTCAGCCCACCGGTTGTCCACTGCTAATCAGAGGGTGCGTCACGCCCCGTCACTTGAAATGCGAACAAGCGGCTATTTGATTTGAAAAGGACTAGTTGATCATTGAATGTACGTAACGCCGGTGATGGACGTTTTAACTAAGTGTAAATGAGAGAAGGGATTAAAGATCGCAGGCCCAGTTCACTAATTGATGTCTAGTCACCAATTCGAAGTAATTATTATCACCAGTTTGGTGTTGCTCACGTTCGAAGTTTGTCTCGTTTTAATCCCCAAAGTCGCACGGGAGTGCGCTGCGCGTCGCCGTTTATTTTCTTCTCTGTGAAGGCGGCAACGGAGCGCCAGTCCTTGAGTGTAACGCTTCCATTAATCGGTTTCACTGCATTTTCAAAAAGTGCATGTTTTACCCAATAGATAATCACAGTACAATATTAAACCGCAACAACAAAAGGAGAAAGAGGGTGAGTTGAGGTGTAGTCTGTTACAGTTGAGCAAGATGGAGATTCCGGCGTATTGCCCGTCGGTGTGCCAGCTGTCTTTGCGGGAGCTGTTGGAGTTACAAGAGCATCCCCTTACCGAGGAGCAAGCGTGGGCTCTGTGCTATCAGCTCTGCTGCCTGATGATCAACGAGCAACACCGGCACGGCTCCTGGAAGCCCCTCCGCCTGCGAGGGGCCGAGAGCGTCTTGGTGAGGAAGGATGGCACAGTCTACTTAAAAACGGAGGAAGCTTCTCGTAAGGAACCCTTTTTATTACTGCATAGTCTTTCACTATGGTAAACGGTGCCGAAGAAAAGCCTGGTTCTTCTCAGAAAGGCAAGATTGAGCGCCTTGCCGCGAGACAACACGCGTGCGTAGGTTGTGTTTGTTGCGAGGGATGGCGTCGCCGCTGGTGGGCACGGTTTTGTGGCAACAGGTATGGGATGGCGTTAACCCAACTTTTAGAAAGCAGTGCGTGCTCATCTTTTTTCTTAATTCATAAAACATTTAAGTATTTAGGAGAAAACCGAATGATGGTCTTTCGCGCAGCGGTAGAGAAACGACTTCTCATCTTTCTCTCTGCTAAAATGAATTGGGTTCTTTAAATAAATGTGTGTTTTTGTGAATGGTCTCAATGCTAGTTTGAGGAATTAAGGTAATAATGAGAAGGATTTCAAAGGGACTGTCAACTTGCGCAAGTGTATGGTGTTTTTTTTATTTAAATGGTGGACTTTAATTTGTATGCATCGCCTACACGGGAGCCAAGCGGTGCTGTGCAGTCGTCTTCAGGTGCGTCGAGCTCGCCGCCGATCGTTTGTGTGCGCCGCATCTGTTTCTGCGCCCACGCCTGGCGCTCCAACAAGATCCACGGCTCTCCTTACGTCTCACCGATGACTGTTTTCGTGAATAATCAGTCGATAAGGGAGGCTTGGGTAAAACAAGACGGGAAGTCCTGATGCTGCCAGAGCTGTGACAGCAAGTCGTTTTAAAGTGGCTGCCACGATTGTGTCATCAGGTGAGGTCCTTCGGGGCTTCTTTGGCAGTCTAGACTGTAGCTGCGATTTGATTTAGTAAAGCGGCACAGGGGCGAAGTGATAGGTCAGCATTTCGCATGCCCTCCTTGCGGAGAATATTTGTCTCCAGCCTAATTTTATTGTCATTTAGCAAAAGTTTTCAGTGGCCAATTCGTCATTCGGTAAATGATTTTTACACCTTTTTCTCTTGTATAGAAAACCAGGTTTAAATGGATTATGTTGAGGTCCCAGGGATGACATTCAAAGGCGATCGGAAATGAACGCTCAACACGTGTTAATGCAAATGCATTTTCTGTTTTACGTACAACCATGTTGGCAAAAGTGGATATTTTTTTCTCTTAAGTGATTTAAGATCTCAATCTGGACACTTTGAGTACTGCAGATGCATCTAATGGCCAAGTGTAAATACCACCTGTACTTCAGGATGGGTAATCCACCTGAAACTATGCATGTTTGGGTCTAACCAGCACTTGGATTGGAGACCATCTTGGAAAGGTTGGCATTGCAGCTGGCAGATGTTTTGGTGGACACTTTACCCAGTGGTCTGTGTGTGGATCCCAGTGCAATGGTGTGGACACTGTGCTATCTTTTTGGATGAGCTGTAAGACAGAGGTCCTGACTTTAGATGGGCATACAAGTTCCCTGGGTATCTTTCAAAGACATCAGTGTGTTTTCTGATGATCCCTGGGGCAAAAATGTTTGCTGGCCCATCTGGGTAAATGCTACACATCAGTGCTAGTTGAAGTGGTTCCCCCATTGTCAATGTAAAGTGCTTCGGGTAGGTAAGAGAAGCACTACATATAAAAAAGCAATTACTATTTTTAAGTTGTGGATCCAATCAAAGCTTAAAACACACATTAATAGTTGGTGTAGGGGAGGTTCTGATTTGTTTGTGTGAGGTTAACAACAAACATTTAAATGGTTTTCATGTCCCTTTTGCGTCGCTTGTGATGGCCTGGTCTCCTGGTTCCTGCCTTTTACAGACGTTGCCGATTAGATTCTAATCCTCTTTAGTGAATGGATGTATATTACATTTACAGCCACATTAGTTTCCATGATTGATTCTCAGACCTCGGATATTAAAATTTCTAAGATTGTGAACTTTTTTTTTTTTTTTTCCTCCTCTACCTGAGAGCTTTCTGCTGGGTGCTCCTGGAATTATTTTCTGGTAGAGAGGGAGAGGGAGCTCTTCTTAAATTACTGTAACTAACTGGTGATTTTAGATTGTCCAGTCTGAGTCATAGATGAGTCATGATGGATACATGTGTCATCAAGTGTTTTTCTGCTTGATTCTGGGGGATTAGGCTGTTGCTGTAAAGAAATGTGGGATCAGCAAATGAATGTGCTGTATGTGGTTTTCTTCAATTTATTACTAGTTTGTTTGTAACTTTTGTAGGTAGCACTTAGTCGGTTTTCTAATGAAGATTAGTGATGATGTGATTATCTCACAGAAGAGAACCTTTCCATTCTTTTCAGCAGCAGAATTAGCTTTGAACAGAAATGTGTCCAGAAAGAGGCTTTACAGAATTCTAGATTTTAAAATGCTACTAAATAGCTTGGGGTTCATGTCTGTATTTTAAAAGACCCAAATGTGCACTGACAGATACTTGATATTCAAAACCCAGGGTGCAATGACAGGCTGGAACTGGCCATTTCAGCTTCTTCAGGGGCCAAATCTTGACGGTGTATTAAAGGAATCTGGCAGTCATAATGGTTTCCTAAGGTATCGGAGAGTTTAATCGAGAAACTACTAAGGTCAATAACCGTCACGCATTTATTTTCCACAGTATGTGGTTAAACATCAAATATCAGTTTCTTGCCTTTTGTGTTTCGGTCCTGTTTGTAACTGATGAACTACTGGAATCTGGCCATTTAGCTTTGTACTGGCTTCTGGTGGTGTGATGTGGTATTAGTGGTTTTGTTTGAATGGAAAAGCAAAACTTAGTCTCTTTTTTTTTTTTTTTTGGAACAATGAGGTGTGTAGGTAACGGCTTTTTCATACAGTGCATTCTTTTTGTTCAGTAGTAATTTGATTTATAGACAATTAGAAAATTACCAAACCATTACCAAGGACAAGTTCATTTTAGTTAATCTAATTGAACTTATTTCTAACTGCTGAGAACCATATACTGTACTCCTATAACTTTAACTTGCAAACGTTGACTCCATCATGCAATTGATATCATTATTCTGAAGTGGGTGTTCAAACAGTCATGGAGTGCCATGGTTTAAGCAAAGAGCTCAAGCCTAAGTTGTAGCACCTGTAGGAAAACTCCCTAAATCAATGCCCTTAACCTGGGTGCTGTACAATGGCTGACCCTGTGCTCTGACCTCCAAAGGTTGTGCAAAAAGACAATTTCCCTACTGGAATAAATACAATGGAACAAATTAAAACCGGTGTCATACGTAGATTACACTTTGTTGTAAGGAAAATGTATGCATTAACTATCTGTGAAATTGTTTTGATTTCAGTTTATATTTTTGTTGGTTATAGGATCAGAGTGCTGTAACAGGTTTACAAGTAAAAAATTTCAAGTAACACACAAATTGTCGTGCAGTAAAACAGGAATTCCAAACTGATTGTATAGAATTATTCTAACAATGTATGCCCATTAATATTCTCATGCTGGTATGTGCAGTTACGAACAGAAGAGGTAAGCAAACTCCAGTTGGCAGCATACCTGGCAAAAAATAAACCTCGGTTAGGTGTACATAGTAGGTTATGAGGGTGTCGTTGGGTTCCCCTTCCTGCATACTTTAATATTATATTTGCTGGGCAATCTAATAAGACAAAATCCTGTGATCCTTGGATTTCAAGGGCCTCTTGCATAAGTGGTGCATACAGTATGTACATTTCCACACATACTTTGAAGTGTATAACTAGCTGTAAAGCCACACATTTTCATGGCGGCATCGCCCCGTGCATACACAATTTTCTGCTCAGTTTTGCAAACTGGTGGCATCCAGTGTCAATGACATGGGATTTATCAAATATAACAATTAATTGTATATCTTTTTTACAAATTTAATTCACTTGATTGTAATCTGTAACAATATATTGGTGCACGTAATGGCCAGACCATTCCAACTACCATAGCTGCTTTAGTGTTGGAAGACGTCACAAATGGAAGAATTAGAAAAGAGCATATTTATAGATGACTGGTTTCTAAAGTAGATTTGTTTCCAAGAGCTATCCTCCTGGAGATGTGTGTTGTATTGGCACTGGCTTTACAAAGGCAGACATTAAGGAATTGTTCTACCTGCTCCTTTGCAAGTCCTGTCCACCCTCCGGTTTTTAGCCACAGGAGCTTTTCGCCATGAACTTGCTGACTGATCAGTTATTTCACAAACCTCACTGAATCGTGTCATGCTAGCTGTATGGGATGGTATTATCCACTTGTCATCCAGATACAAGATTTCCTTGCACTGTGGTTGAAGTGCAATTTGTAACAATGTCCAGTTTTCCAAATGTAAAAGGTGGTCAACTGCATGCACATTGCTGTTGCAATGATGCTGGACAAATTACATTAGCCAGGGATGAATCGCCAAAAGAAGGAGCTGGCATCACAGAATCGCTATCGTCTGTAGCGGGAGAGCTGATAAAAATGGCAGTTCCGTACAGTTGCTTTTTCAAACTAGTGTGGCAAATGGCAACAATCCTTTTTAAGAATAGCGAGTCCTCTTAAAGAGCCATGTAAAGAAAGGAGAATCGATCTGTTGCGGCACTCTGCACCGACACTACACTATAAAGGCACCTTCAAACAATGAATTTGCTTATGTAAATACGAAGCATTTGCACTCTAATGTGCGGTCTTAGTCCACAGAAAGTGTGTTGTATTATGCAAGCATGTAGCGTACTGCATAATGAGCCACACAATCGTGGCTTGCCTATACCTGGAGAGCTCTGATATGATGAACCTGACGCACCAAATGATTGTCCAACTTTAAAACTGTTTGAATACAATTAGCAGAATGTAAAAACAGGTCATGAGATGCTTTTTTTTTTTTTTTTTTTTTTTTAAATGGTACATGAAATGAGGATGAAATACTCAGAGCCATTGTCAGACCTTGCACTGGTGTTGTAGGCCCTGGGTACCTCCTGGTGCAGGGCAATTCCTGGCCTGGCCAGAGTGTGTAGGCAGTTCCTAGGTGACAAAGGCATAGATGCCATTGACTTGTCCGCAATTTCCCCAGATCCGAATCCAATTGAGAACTTCTGAGGTGTTGTGCGTCTGTCGTCAAGTAGCGCCACAGACTGTTGCGGAGCTCGCTGATAGCCTGATTCAGGTCTGGGAGGAGATTCCCCAGGACACCATCTACCGTTTCATCAAGGGCATGCTCAGACATTGTCAGGAGTGCATACAGGCATGTGGGGCCATACACACTACGGAGTCACATTATGAGTTGCTGTGCTGAAATTCATGTAAGTTGGATCAACCTGACGTCAATTTATGACTGATATTTCGGTGTGCTGTTGAATCCCGCCCTCAATATTTTTGTGATTTTTGGTTTCCATTGACACTTGTATCATTTTGTTCTTGATGAATTACACCGTATTACTCGGTAAAGATTTCCTACTTGAGTATTTTGTTCAAGATCTGATGTGTGATTTAAGTGTTCCCTTTTTTTTTTTTTTTTTTTTTTTTTTTTTTTTTAGGCAGTATATATTATTGAAAATAGTTTGAAATAATAAATCTGTTGTATGCTTAATTAAAAAAAAAAAAAAAAAACCTAAATGGCTATAAATAAGATGGCAGAAGAGAAACAATTTTGTTTCAAGAGCTCATGTTGATAGACGGTTGAACAGAGCCCTTGAGCCCACTTTAAGCTGCACAATATACAATTTACTTGCATAACACTCTGCCTTGTGCTTGCAGTGGTTGATTTATATTATAAATTAGTTTTTTGGAGAATTATCAAACATACTTAAATATGATTAGTGGCATGGTTTATGCTCTTGTAAATATCAATTTTTGTTTTGCAGGGGAAGGTATTGAGTTGCTGACAGAAGATCAGGTAATTGTGTTAAACTGATCATTTTTGTCTGTTAATGCGTTTAAAATATATTTTTTCTTTTTTGGAAATTGTGCTTAGGTAGTTTTCATATTTTGGTGTATGGGGCTATAAACTTAATCTAGAAGAACTTGGTAAATCTCAGCGTTCACATAAGTAAACTGGATGGGTCTGACAACGTGGCACACTGAACAAGAAGGGCCAGAAGAGTACTTTCTAAGGAGACATGGGTCTTTTGATGATCCAGCAGCTTGCTGCACACTTTTTCTACCAGTCCATAGTAGTCAGTATGGTATGCTGCAGTCTCTTGGGGAAGCAACATGAGCACAAAAGAAGCACAATGCCTGAACAAACCTATCGGGGAAAGCCTGCTTTTCACAGGGTTAACCCTGCATACACTGGAAGCTGTTGTGGAAAAGACGATGAGAACAGTGGATGCCATCCTGTAAAATCCCCTCCTGGCAATGCTGTGTTGGAACACTTAGCCATGGGCTCATTTCACCACAGTGTGCTAAGAAGCACCTCTGGGGAAACTTTTTCTACCCACTGCTATCGGGCAATTCCGTGCTTCTCCCGATGTACTTGTCAAGTTTGTTTAGTTTTTTTTTTTTTTTTTTTTTTTGTTTAATTGAATGCATCTATCCTGTGAGGTCCGTTTCCTTGTTTTTTTGCCTCTGCTGCAGCTTGCATTTGAATTTCCCCATGGAATTAATAATTAATCTAAATTGACAACCTGAAACAGTTTTCTGTCTCTATTGAGAAACCAACTGGACTAAGATACTGTAGATAACAATTTGTAGAGTTTCATTCACAAATATGCAAGACCTCTTGTCAAGTCCTAATTTTTATTATTTATTTATTTTTACCATCTCTGAATGGAATGTTTTTTCATGGTTAGTCCGTATTCTAATATAATTTTGCTAATGTCTGTTCATTCACTTTCTCTTCCTTTTGTGCCAAACTTCTTCTAGGCTGTTGACTATCTGGGCAGGCTAATCTACTCTGGCCTGGACTGGGGTTTAGCTGAAGATGTTGAACGGAATCTTGGAGAGATGCTGGAAAGTCTCATTTACCAGATGACGAAGTTACATGCCAACCAGAGAACACCTGGTGAACCTGTGCAGCCCATAAGCACTTTTTATGAAGTGGCTCAGGTGATCATTTGTCAGGAGTTTTTCCACTTTAAATCAGACTAGTACAAGTCTATAAATTTTAACTATTTAAAGCCTAATCTTTAAAGATATTCATATGCTTTGTCTCTAGATTTGGCAGATTGTTTGTGTAATATTCTTTACTGCATAAATGCCAAGAAATCTTATTTAACAATGTGTCTTTTAATGTTATGCAAACTTCGTGAAACAGTCTTGGTAGTGAATGCTGAGCTCCAAATGTCTGTTACCAAATATACAGAAATTGTACACTGTACAAATTTATTGGTATCTTGTACCCTGTATGGTGAAACCTGTTGCATAAATATAGGAATGGTGGCTAAAATGTATAGTGACTTGAGACTGCTTATGAAACATTGATTAGTCTCCACATAGTCGTACAAGAACATGAGACAACAGCTTGTTTGACTTGTTGCATGTTACAATGGCTATGATGATGAATGGACCAATAGGGCTACCTAAGACTTGTGTGTGTTCAGGTGTGGACTGTTAGATTAACCCTTTTGAACGGAGTAGCTGACAGATGAAACAATTTCCCCCTTCCCTCCTTTTCTGTCTTTGGGGTTGTAAATAGTTGTGCTGTGGCTTGGTACTTGGTGGAATGGGAAGGGTACCAATGTATTTAGTATTCATTTATTAGAAATCTAGTTGTAATGTAACCATTATTTTATTGCAGGTGTGTGAAGCACGCCTATACAGTCCAGCAAAAGCTGAACATCATTACCGGGCTATTTGCTCAATTTTATTTGCCGAGACCATTGACCTCTGCCAATATATTAATAAAATTCAGAATACAAAAAAGGTATGATTTACGTTTGGGTTCCAGCTATAACTTTTGAAGGTGCTTCACAAATCAATGATTTAGTTTAGTAGCTTGTATATAAAAATGTAAAGCAAATGTATTTTGTTTTAAAGAAGCTGACAAAGTATGTGAGCAAAGTTTAAAGCTACTTCAACCCCACACATTTTAAAGTACTTGTTTACAGTATAACACCCCAAATGTGTGCTATATTAAAGCTACCATACAAACAGGGCACCACTTCTTCTGTTTTGTATGTGTTCGGTATACGTGTGTGGGTGGGTGGGTTTTTTTTTTTTTTTTAAATGCTTATTATACAGCATTTTTTACACAGTTGGGCTTAGTTGCCTAAACATGCTTTGTGATGTGAACATTGAAGTTGGCACTTAATTTATGTATGTATTGGGCATTCTCGTATATTTGTGTGGGCTCTGTAGTGCAGTGCATTTTGTAAATTGCTTTTATTCTCTTTATCCCTGTTAAAATAGCAAGGTTTGTTTTTTCCGTTTTAGACCTTGCAGAAGCTGATCAGTATTCCAGAAAACACTAGAGTGGCTCCTGCTGGTGCTAACTGGGTATTCAAATTTGTGTTTTCATACAAAGCCTGATGGTCTTGAACAAGTGATATTTGTGAGAACTTTTTTAATTTTTGGGAACAACCTTGTTCGTTCTATACAGTGCTTACTAGAAGGTGAATTCCTAACATGATACTTACTTTAAATTACTTTAAATTGTGTTAATGTAGATTTGAAAAGGGGATTGTGTTCTTGAGTCATATTCCTATTAATGAATTGAATGAATGGTATGGTAGCTTTTTAAAAAATCTGTGATGATCTTCAAAAATGAAGTGTTTTGAATAGTAGTGTGGCTTCTCACCCCCTACCTATTAAAGCTTTGAGTTCTTGGATACTGGTGATAATTATGCAGGTGAGAGTGGGTGTGTATATCTATATGAAAAGCCATGTCTGCCTCTGTTTAAGGCACTCTTTAGTATGTGTTTTTATAAATCTGTGGTGCAGGTTTTTTCTTGGAAGTACGTGATTGATGAGCTGCGCAAGGGTGTACGGCTGCGGTCGAGGAAGGAGTATCCAAACTCCAGTACACCTTTACCAGTGGAGCTGTCTCCTTTTGAAAAGCTATTAAATGACATTCGGGGCAAGAGGTATACATTACGCAAAGTGAAGGTAAGAAAGTGTACCATGAGCTGCTGAAGTTGATGGGAAGTAAAAAATTATTTTTTTTTTTGACTTGTCAAAGGACCACATCAGCCAAAATTTAGTTTACGTCATTGGATTTTCCGTGGTCATTTTCAGTAGAATGTAACTTTTTAATATGAGATTGTTGAAAGAAATTGTAGTAGGATTGTCACTGGAATGATTTTGAGGAGATAATGATCATGGGAGGTTCTATAACAAGCCAAGCATTAATGACTGATGAGCAGAATTTATTTCAGACAGTTGGTAATCTACAGCGACAGATGAGTCCTCGCAGAGGATTTATGGACTACCTTCATCAGAGTTCCTCTTTAAGGCCAGTAAGTTGGAACATTGTTTTGGAAAGAATACTTTAGCAATGTAGACTGCATTTACCATGCAATGCCTAAAGGAAATTTTGCACTATGTACAGTTGAAGTCGGAGGTTTACATACACTAAGCATAAATTCTTTAAATCTGACTTTATAACCCCTCCAGATTTTATACTAAACGGTCAATAAATTTGGCGTATCATTTAAGACATCTACATTGTGCAGGGCAAAAGTGTGTTTTCCATCAGTTAGCAGGGTATTTCACTTTTATTGACTATATTGCAATTTCAGTGGGTCACAAGTTTATACACACTTTAACTGTGCCTTTTTAAAGAGCTTTGAAAATTACAGACTTTAGGTAATTAGACCAATTAGGCTAATTGGCTATCAGAAGCTATTTGGAGTCATGAGGACAAAGATATGGAAGATGATCTGCTGTGGCAACCCTTAACTGGAGCAGCCGAAAGGAGGAGTTGTGTGGATATATGTTTAGGCCTGCCATAAAAAAAATCTGCTTCTTTGCTTGATATAATTGGGAAATCAAAATCCTCCAAGACTTCAGAAAAGAAATTGTGAACCTCCACAAACCTGGTTCACCCTTAATGCCTGAAGGTTCTATGTTCATCTATACAAACCATACACAAGTATAAACACCATGGGACCACACAGCCGATGTGGTGCTTCAGATGGAGATGTAATCTGTCTCCTAGAGAAGAATGTACTTTAGCACAAAGTGCAATTCGGTCCCAGAACAGCAAAGTAGAGGACATTGTGAAGATGCTGGAGGAAAGTCAGAAAAGTCTCTATATCCAGTCTTTATATTGACATAACCTGAAAGGCTGCTCAGCAAGGAAGAAGCCACCACTCCAAAGTGGCCAAAAAAGCCAGACTGCAGTTTGCAATGGCATATGGGGCAAATCTTGTTTACTGCAGAAATTACCTCTGGTCTGAAGAATCCAAGATCAAACTTTTTTAGCCATGATGACCATCATTTGGAAGAAAGGGTGAGGCTTGCAAGTCTAAGAACACCAACCCAACCATCAAGCATGGTGGGGTTGGGAGCATTACATTGTATGGGTGTTTTGCTGCAGGATGGACTGGTGCACTTTACAAAATAGCATCATGAAGGAAATTTTTTTTTTTTTTTTTTTTTTTTATTTCGCCTTATACAATTTCTCATATTAGGAATTTGGTAGTTTTCACATATCCCTTGGGGTCAGAGCGCAGGGTCAGCCATTGTACAGCGTCCCTGGAGCAATTACAGGTTAAGGGCCTTGCTCAAGGGCCCAGCAGAGCAGTGGCCTTTTTAATAATAATAATAAATTTTATTTATATTGCACTTTATATTTTAGCAATCCCAAAGTGCTACAGAGTAAAAATAGAATAATAAAAAAGAACAGAAGAGTCTATAAAATACTTTAACAAAATGACTTTCTAAAAAGATGAGTTTTTAGGTTTCGCTTAAAGGCCTCAGTCGACTGTGGGGCTCTCAGGTAATCAGGGAGGGCATTCCACAGCCTCGGCGCCACCGATGAAAACGCCCTGTCACCCATGCTGCTGAGCTTAGTTCTGGGGACTTGAAGAGTGTTAGTGAGTACAGAGCGGAGGGAACGTAAGGAGTTATGGGGGGTAAGGAGTTCCTGTAGATAAAGAGGGGCATGTCCATAAATGCACTGATGGGTAAGAAGGGAGACCTTGTACTCTATTCTGAATGAAACAGGGAGCCAGTGAAGGGTTTTCAGGATTGGGGTGATGTGATCATACTTTCGCACCCTCATCAGGATCCTGGCAGCGCTGTTCTGAATATACTGGAGTCTCTGGATACTCTTGCCAGGAATCCCAATGAGGAGTGCATTACAGTAATCCAGCCTGGAAGAGACAAAGGCATGGACGAGCTTCTCTGCATCTGCCAGGGTGAGTAATGGGCGGAGTTTGGCGATGTTCTTGAGATGGTAAAAAGATGACTTACAGAGATATTTGATGTGGGTGTCAAAAGTAAGTTGGGAGTCCATTCTAACACCCAAATTAGTAACAGATGTGGAAAGAGGAATATTTTGGCCAGAGAAAGTAATACTGGTGATGGTAGAAGAGCGAAGATGATGTGATGTACCAACTAAGATGGCTTCTGTTTTGGATCTGTTCAACTGAAGAAAATTGAGCCTCATCCATGCCTCTATCTCCTCCAGGCAGGTAGACAATGTAGATGTTGGCAGAGGAGCAGTAGAGGAGGTGGGAGTAGTCCTGAGGTAAAGCGGAGTGTCATCGGCATAGCAATGGAACGATAAACCATGTCTGCCAATGACAGTTCCAAGGGGGAGCATGTAGATAGTAAAAAGGATAGGGCCCAGCACAGAGCCCTGTGGAACACCACAGGCGACGTTGTGGGTGTGGGACTTTGCGCTGCCAAGGGCGACATGCTCAGTTCTGCCGTCAGGTATGATGTAAACCAATTTAGAACAATTCCTGAGAGTCCAATAGTGTATTGCAGGCGGTGAAGAAGGATGTTATGGTCTATTGTGTCAAAAGCAGCTGTCAGGTCAAGGAGGATAAGTAGTGAAGGTGAACCAGTATCTGCCGTCATCAGAAGATCATTGGTGACCCTGACCAGGGCTGTTTCGGTGCTATGGCCAGGGCGAAAACCAGACTGAAACTTTTCAAACAGATTGTTCAGTTTGAGATGATCGTGAAGTTGTGCTGCAACTATTTTCCTTAGCCTCAGAGCCACCACTCTGCCCCTAAATGTATGTAGATATACTGCAGCAACATCTCCAGCTCATCAGGGAAGTTGAAGCTCCATTGCAAATGGGTATTCCAAATGGACAATGACCCCAAGCATATGCTAAGTTGTGGCAAAATGACTTGAGGGAAAAAAGGGTCAAGGTGGTATAGTGGCCATTACAAAGCCCTGAGCAAGGAGGCCTGCAAACTTGTCCCAATTACACCAGTTGTCTGGATTAATGGGTCAGAATTCAAGCAACGTATTGTAAGTAGCTTGGTGGGAAAGCTTGGGGAAAGTGGGAAGCGACTCAAAACGTTTGGCTCGAGTTAAACAAGATTTAAAGGCAATGCTCTCAAATATTAAATGTATGTAAACTTGTAAACCCACTGGAATTGATATACTCAAAAAGCGAATTACTCTACCTGTGAACATTGTTGGGAAAACAAATTACTTTTGCCCTGCACAAAGTAGATGTCTTAAACGATAAGCCAAACTTATAGTTTGTTCATATAAAATCTGTGGAGGATTTATAAAGCGAGTTTTAAAGAATTCATCCTAATTATATGGAAACTTCTGACTTCAACTGTACATGACGAATTCAAAGTATTTACAGTGTTTACTAATTTGTGGGCCAGTTGTAGCTGTGTATTTCTCAAGTATCGGGTGGGTATATGTTAAAACTGCAATATCTTTACCTTTATAACTGATGTTACTGGCAACCTGTAGCCTCTCTTACAAACCTAGTCTATTGCCACTGTGTAATGAATGCAACATGTGGCCAGTTTCTTGCATTAGATTATCAAAACAGTTGCTGATTTTATTTTTTTAAATGGTTACCATTTGGCTAAGTGTGTGTGTGCATGTGCATGTGTATGACTTGCCCTTAAAAAAAAAAAAAAAAAAAAAAAAAAAAATATTGGCACCCTGTTTTAACTTGTTTTCAGTTGGCATGGTTTTTTTTTTTTTTTTTTTAAATTAATCTCTCAGCAACTATCTACAGAATGTATTATGACATTTTGGGGTACAGTAGTTTATAATAAGCTCATAGCAAAAAAAAACAAAAGCCTGTAGTTCTAAGCTTGTTTTTTGTGCTACTTGTAAACCTCAATTCACAATTGCCATAGGTCAATGACAGAAGGTTAAAAATGCGTCCCAGTAACGAAGCAAGTCTGCACCATTGTCTCATGATGGAAATCCGCTCTGCTGGGAAGCTGCGACCTCTTGCTTCAAGATTGAGGAGAGCTGTTTATCAAGGCACAGTATAAATTTTGGTTCTGTACAGGATATGGGCTCTGGAGGTTTTTTTTGTTTGCTCAGCAACCAGGTGTGAGTCAGTATTGAAGACATTTTATTAATGTGAAGTGCAAATTCCCCATTTGCGTATTTCCAGGGGTTAAATAATCCCTACCGAGTGACCACTGACGGCAAATTCCAGTAAAATACTTGGTATATTAAACCTTCTTTAACCTCTTTTCCCCTCCTAGATTCATCCGGGCCTTCCCCAAACTGCATTTTCTCCCTCTCTTCATCTGCACAGGAAGACTCTCTGTCTGAAGATCTGCCACAATTAAGGAGCTTTGATTCAGAGGTATAGTTTAAAGAATTTGATTTGCTGCTCTATTGTGATATGGCCTGAAATTCCCCCTATGACCCCAAAGACTTTAGCAACCTGTTCTGCCAATACCATGATAGCTACTTTTTAGTCTTTTTACCAAAAATGCTTTATCACCTTGGATAATTACACTGCTTTCATTTATGAAAGTGTGCAGTAAAATATAGTTTGGAAATTAAGCTACCCAGGCGCTCAACTGTTTTCAAAAAGTCTGTTTAATGTTCTTGACATATTCAACTTTATATTCTTAGATTTTTTTGAGCTGTGGTTTATACAGTGCTGCAACTTGACAAAAACTAAAATTCTCTCGATATACCCTTTCCTCTTTACCGCTCAATTAATAGGAAAACTGTCCGTCCTTTGAGTTCAGTGATGGCAAATTGTCGGACAACATGAGCAGCCACACAGGTGAACATCTAAACTCTGACCCTTCATGGCCTTAGTGGTGTCCATCTTCGCAGTGGGGATTTATGGTGGGTATGTGTGGGAGAGGTTGGTGTTCTCTTCTTTCTCTAAACCCTTCACAATCCTACAAATATGAGAAACCACAGCAAGTAAGTTTCAAATTCTTTTTAAATTTGTTGTAGTGAAATAGTGAGGTGTTACATTTTTTTTAAACATGTACAGTAAAACCTCCAGCCATCTGTAGCATTGCACTGATAAGATTTTAAAGGCATTGGGGCTTTAGGGTTACCTGGATATTCCTGATCAGAACAGTGACTTGTTCAAATGGCAGTAAAGGAATACTCCCACGGAAAACCGAACTTTTGTTTCTTACTCTGTGGCTTGTGGTGATGGCTGAGAAAAATTGTTAATCTAATAATTTGATGGAGATGTTCCTGATAGAGCAGGAGTCTGGTGACCAATGGTGTATAATTGCAAACCATATCAAAAACATCCTTGGGGTAGTGTTGCACAATCCACATGTGAAGTCATTCAGTCGTATGCTCACAACCTACAAAACTCTTCCTCTTCCAAGAGATCCAAGTGGATCAAATTCAGCTTTTCTATTAAATATTCAAACACCAGTCCACCATATCAGTTATTTAAGCAGCCTTGTGTCTCGGCATTTATATAAGCCACATGATTCATCTTTGCTTTATTTTTAACAGTCGTTATCAATGTGGGCTCCGTAATCGCAGAATCTGAACATCTGATAGCAACTGAATTATTAAACTGTGTATTTGGATGGTAGGGTGTGATTTTTCCCATTTCATTTCTTTACATTTCTTTTAAAAAGTAACTTAGCCCACCACTCTAGGTGGTGGTTTTTGTTTGGGAAATGGACCCTGTTGCCATCTGTGACTTTTTTTTTTTTTTTTTTTGCGCTCTTATGTAAATCTTTGTCACAGTTGTTGTGTCCAGGGTCTAACTGTGTTTTGTTTTTTTTTGTTTTTTTTTTTATGCTTTTTCAGATCTCAAATTTTTCCCTGCATTGTCCTCTTCACCCCTGGACTTGCAGTATGACCTTTCTGATCAAAGAAGCCGATCGAAATCACTGGACAGCAGCACCAGTGAGCTCAACCAGGTAGATGAAAATAAAAATCGGAGGGCATTACACCAATAATCCCAATTTAATTTGTTGTGTATAGACTGTTTTGTGATTATGAGGTGCACAGGTGCCTGCTCTGCCTTTTCTTATATAGCTCCTCTGTGTTCCAAGACCCATCCAGCCTGTCGTTTTAATGTTAATTCACTTGGACATCTTGAGAAATTTTTAGACATTTTGTGAGCTTTAACAATAGCCAAGGTTTGTACTACCAATTTCAGGATTTTGGTATTGGTGAGGCCTAGAAATTTGAAGCGGACGATCACCACACAAACTAACCGTGTAGACTGCGGTGTGTGTGGTTTGCTTCCTTTATTTGGTTGGGTTGTTTTTCTGGGCTGCTAATTTGCTGCAATTCAAATACTAGACTGCTTTGGAGGTGCAAAGATACTGGACCCCTAAGAGGACTGAATAACTTGGAGTTGGCTTTTCTGTTTGATTCTTCAGGACAACTCTGCTGCTTGCACTTCTGTTACTCTCGCTGATGTTCTCAATATCCGCAAGGCAGATATGGCAAATGTAATGGATTCATACAGCAGCTGCTGGAATAAGAGGGTGAGTTGGAGGAAAAATGTTTTAATACTATATATTTAGAAGCATTGTATCTGTATTGCTTGCAGCTGTCCCTTCCAGAATCTGTACATAAGGTTTTTCTCCTTAATCTCCTAGCTGTGTTCCAACTGCTTTAAGCGAAGTCTCTTTTTCACTTGGCATAATATCTGCCACTTCTGCAACAGGTAAATACACTAGTCAGGGACACTGCTGACTATTACAAGTTTATGCTTTGAGTTCATAGCACTTAGATTAGTGATGTAAGTGCACTGTGTATAGTAGTTGCAGGAAGTAGTTGGGGTGGGGGATGGAAAAATCCATGTCTATTTGAACTGTGGAAATGTATCCAGAAAAATCGGTGTGGCCACCATGATTTTAAGAGGGAAAGTGCAAAAAAAAAAACCTGAGATTTAAACCTCTGGTATACAAATGCTATCGGTAGATTGGAGGTACTTTTTAATTTTTCATTACCTAAAATCAGTCATTCATTACTATATTTGAAAATCTTCAACCAATACTCCATTGTATTTTAGATTAATATTGGAATGGCCCATCTTTTTCTAAGACAAACTGGAGTATAAGATATTTAAGTGTTGCACTACCTGGAGGATCGGATTGAGAGCAGGATGTAGAATCTTCATTCTGAGTTGTAGAGATCGTCTTAAATATGAGTGGACCTTTTTTAAAGATGCCTCTTAAATGGTGGATTATACATTAAACTGGTTAGTGGCAGAATCCTCATTTCTTTTTACAGACTAACAAATCTAGTTGGTGTTCAAACTGCCCCCAGAATTGTTTGGCTCAAGCTGCCTTAAATCCTAAACTAAGCTGGTCGTGAAGTTTTATAGGTGGTTGGGCTGGTTGCGGTCTAGCTTTTGTGTAAAATGTCTATAGTTTACTCCTTGGGCACAACTGACCTGTTAATTTCCTGATTGCCTCTTGGTTATGCCTGCTGAGAGGTCTGAATGGTAACTTGATTGACTGACAACTTGATTTGTGCACTAAAAAGTAAAGCCAGTGTCTTATTGATCCTTTTGTACTTTAATTTGTTTTTTGTTTCCTTTTTTGTAGGGTTGTGTGTCCTGACTGCTGCTTGGAGGTATCATTCCCTCTCCGCCCCCCCAATCTTGTCTAGCACTAACATTTAACAGGATTGTGATCTTGAATGTGAAGGTTTTGCACTTGCAGGTTTACAGATCTAGCACTTGTGAATTTTTTTCTAAGCAAAAAGAGTAATTTTCCTGAAGGTCCGTGCAGGTTAGAGGATGGAGTATGAAAGCTTTTATTTTGCAATTTTACATGAAACTGGTGGAGATGGACAGAAAAAGATAAGACTAAGCAGATAGAGGACCATAGCAGTCTTGGGGCTGTCGGATTAAGAATAACATTTATTTGAAGGGCAGTAAAAGCAGATAATGACTCTATACTGGTGATAAGGACTGATTGACTTTCATTAAAGTTAGTTTTATTTTTTTCCCCTAGATGCTCCTACCATCTAAAAGTTTTGTAAATCTTCCAGTTAGTTTCTTCAAGAGACTTATTCTCAGCCATGAGGATGTGGCTGATCAGAACCAGAACTTCTGGAAGGCAAGATGGGAGTGGGACTGTTCAAGGTGCGTATTCAATTGTCTTTGGAAATGTTAAGCCCCAACCAGTCTCCAAATTTAATAGTGTTGTGATGACACTTAGAAGCATCTACAAAAGGAACAAATAAATGAGTTAATCCCATGTTGTCAGATGCATAAAATTAAATGCAACTGAAATTTTCATCGGGAGAGTGCCTTGAGTAAATGGTGGGGTGCCCCTGGAAGGGTGGATTACACTCTGAATTTGCCCTTGTCCATCTCTTGCTGCTAATCTGTCGGCTTAATAAACGCCTGATGCAGTCCAGTCCACTAAATGGCTTTGCTTTTGTGATGTTATGTGATTAACTGTCACCTGTTTATTCCTAATGTCACAAGTCTACATCCAAAATGAGAGAAATCTGATCAACAAATTGATAAACTTCATGTTTTAAGTTTTCCCCAATTATAGGTAGTAAATTGTTACGACTTAGAACCTCAAAATCAAACATGACAGATCTTTGGGCAACAACTCCACTAGGGTCGATCCAATTGTTAGCAGTGATGTGTGTGAGCTGCAGTAGCTGGAGTTTCCTTATTATTGGAGAACAATTGTAAGCCCTGGTTCTCCTCAAACAGGGTTCACCTGTGTAGCCATTCTAGTTAGTGTATACTGAATGAATGTCCAGCTCCAGACATCGAAGTGCATTGAGAAGACTGGGCAACAGGTATGCATTTCTGAAACGGCTATACGCCACCACTAGATCTGAGTAAGAGCTATCCGTCTGGCAGCCATTCTTTTAACCTCTGCTAAATTTAAGTGGCATTTAGAGTTCAAGCAAAGTAAAAGCTTTTATCTGGTACATTTTTACATGCATGATCTAGTGAAAAATTGTTCATAGCCATTGGACGGTTGCATTAGCATAGCAACTGCCAAAACTAGGAGGTGAAAGATGTCAACCATGCGTCATGTTATGCTCTGACACTAGGTCTCCAAATCAAGCCATTAAGGGTGACTTGTGGTTGGGTATTTTTTTTTTGTTTCACCCAACCCCCCCAAAAAAAACTCTAGCCTGTATAAGGAGCAGAAAGTGATATTGGCTTGGTAGTTGGTTTATAGTGGCCTAATGTGCTATTAAGAGAAAGGGTTGGGTTGTTGTCTTTAGGCTTAGTTTTCTGTACATATTGACGTCTTAATCTCTTAATGGCTCCTTCATTGCTGGGTATGCAGATTTGAAATGATTGCTATTCTGACGTGTGCCATCATACCTTGAGATATGTGCAGTTTTGGTGAAGGGGAACCATATGTGTCTACTGGCAACTGTGGTGACGTGAGCATGATATGATTCCTTATTAAAGTCTCTATATAGTAAAAAAAAGAGACTAGGTTTACTGAAAAGAAGTTCTGCAGACCTTTCAAATGATACAGACCTACTTGCAGTGCCTTTTTGGTTGCTGATTTGTTTGTTTTAATAGTGTCCCTTTAGTGCTGGAATCCCAAAGTTTTACCAAAGCTACCCCGCACCACAGACTGGCCATGAAGGACTGGTACAGTAAGGAGCTCTGCGTCGGTTGCAAAGACTTCCTCCTCGATGCCTGTGACTCCCTCATCCTGCCAGCCATTCCTAAATCCAAGCCTACAAAAGAAATCTAATTCCGCCTTCTATGTGTATATGCGTTTCTAATTTTTTTTTGTTTTGTTTTCTCTCCCCCCGAAATGGCTCCCTTTTTCTTTCAAGTATTGGCAGTGGTTGATTTTTGTATGTCTTGCACCTAAACAGATCTACTTAACACTTTACTTTTGCACCTCATGTCACCATCTCATGTTGAGTTTTCATTTTGGAATTATGCACTGTATTAAAGTGGATAAACCGTATCGGATCTCACACGGTTATCTTCACATTAAGCTGCACTGAGTTTTCAATGCACTTCTGTTTGTCCTGTGTGGAATAGCAAAATTGTACTGGTTGTATAGCTTTTTATGTGAGCCTTTTTAATGTATTTTTATATTTATTGTATTTAAAAGTGAATATTAAACAAACATATTTCTGATGCCTGCCTTTTCAAATACATCTGTTGGAAAATTGGTAAAATTGAAATTGTTTTGTAAATACACCATAGGAGTGCTGATGCATACTTGATTAAAACCTCTTCCTGATCAACAGTCAATAGTAGCAGGGGAAAACCAATCCTGTTGCAGTCCTTTTTTTTTTTTTTTTATTTCAAATTTTTCCATTTTTTTAAGCTAAAAATGGAAAATTGAGATTGTTGGAATAACGGCTACTCTGACCCTGATATGATTAAGAGGGTTTGATAGCTTCTAAACTGCTTTATAAAAGATGTCACTTATTTCCTTGAAGGATGCTCCTCCTACATGCGTTTTTATTTTTGCACTTAATTTGAAGGTTTATAGCTTAACCGTTTAGTCCCCGACATCCTATTGCTATTACATGTACGAGGTGCGATCCAAAAGTTCCCGGAATGCATTTATTTAAAAGCATACACACCAAATTAATGGTGAACAGTTCCTTCAAAATAGTCACCTGCTGAGTTGATATCCCAATCCCAGCGAGATTTCAACCTTTCGAAGCACCTCTGGAAGTCGTTTTTTGTCTGTGTTCAAGACATCGATTGTTTCCACTTGGATCTCCTCCACCATCTCAAATCTGCATCCCTTGAGCCTCCTCTTCATCTTGGGGAAATAAGAAAAAAAAAATCAGACGCTGCTAAGTCAGGGGAGTACGGAGGGTGGGAAATGGCAGTAAACTTTGTAGAAGCCAAAAATTCGCGCACAGATGTGTGAGCTGGTGCATTGTCGTGATGCAAAAGAAATGACTTGTCAGCCCACATCTGAGGATGTGTTCGGTGAATTTGATTTCGCAAACACCTTGGAACATCCCTGTAGAATGCTGCATTCACTGTCATTCCTTGTGGATGACACCTTTCACATCAAAGAAGCAAATGAGCATTGACTTGGTGTTGCTGTGAACTTGTCGAGCTTTTTTTGTCTTGGATGATTGAGATTTAGGGGCGGCACGGTGGCGCAGTGGGTAGCGCTGCTGCCTCGCAGTTGGGAGATCTGGGGACCTGGGTTCGATTCCCGGGTCCTCCCTGCGTGGAGTTTGCATGTTCTCCCCGTGTCTGCGTGGGTTTCCTCCGGGCACTCCGGTTTCCTCCCACAGTCCAAAGACATGCGGGTTAGGTGGATTGGTGATTCTAAATTGGCCCTAGTGTGTGCTTGGTGTGTGGGTGTGTTTGTGTGTGTCCTGCGGTGGGTTGGCACCCTGCCCAGGATTGTTTCCTGCCTTGTGCCCTGTGTTGGCTGGGATTGGCTCCAGCAGACCCCCGTGACCCTGTGTTCGGATTCAGCGGGTTGGACAATGGATGGATGGATGGATGATTGAGATTTCCATTGGGATAACTGCTGTTTTGTTTCAGGGTCATACCCATAAACCCATGATTCGTCCCCCATTATGATGTTTGAAATGAAATTCGGGTCAGCTTCACAATGGCCTTTCAGCTCTGTGCAATCTTGAACTTGCTGTGGTTTTTGTTCTTCAGTCAACAACCGAGGAACAAATTTTGCAGCAATTCGATGCATTCCCAGATCCTCAGAATTTGCGGACAACTTCCAAATGACAAACCTAACGCTTCACACAGATCACTGATGGTCTGTCGACGATCTTCAAGAGTTTTTTCGTGGTCGCGAGCAATGTTTTCACGATTTCTTACGGAGGACGGCCGTCCTGAACGTTTGTCATCTTCAATGGACATTCGGCACTCTTTGAACCGTCTGAACCATTCATAGGTTTGGGATTTACCCATTGCATCATCGCCAAAAGCTTGTTGCAACATTTCATGGCTTTCTTTTGCTGTTTTTCCCAGTTTAAAACAGAATTTAACACGCACTCTTTGCTCTTTCAAATCACTCATTTTCACTAACAACCCTTCAGACACAACTGACGTTTAAACGAGAACAGCGACTTGAAAAACTGCACTGACGTTTATAACGCGTGATAACTGCTCTCAAGGACAACTTGAGCTGCTATCGAGCGGCGATTGATACAACCAAACCCTTCTGGCTGCAGAATAAATGCATTCTCTGGCACTGCCCTCCAGTGGTTCAAGTCCTATCTGACTGATAGGCAAGAGTTTGTTAGTCTTGGCAACAGTAGATCCAGCTCAGTCGCCAGTCACACAAGGAGTCCCTCAGGGCTCTGTCCTTGGTCCTCTGCTTTTCTGTATTTATATGCTTCCCCTTGGCCATATTATCCGTAGTTATGGATTGGGTTATCATTTTTATGCAGATGATACCCAGCTCTACTTCAATGTTAAAAGTGGAACTTCATCAGAGCTTTCTCAGCTCACAACCTGCCTTAGTGAAATTAAAACCTGGATGGAGCAGAACTCTTTAAAATTAAATTGCAATAAAACTGAACTCCTGCAAATTGGGACTAAAATGCAACTTAATAAAATGAGCTCCTTCCCAGTCCATCTTGGCAGTGATCTCATCAGACCTGCCTCTACTGTAAAAAATCTTGGTGTCATTTTTGACTCCTCCCTCACTTATTCCGGCCACATAAATCACATTAAGAAACTTTCTTACTTTCACCTCCGTAACATATCCCGTGTTCGCTCCTTCCTCTCCTTTTCTAATGCTGAGAAACTTGTGCATGCTTTTATCACATCCCGCATCGATTATTGTAATTCCCTACTGGCAGGTGCCCCTTCTAATCTTATATCACAGCTCCAGCTTATTCAAAACTCAGCTGCAAGAGTCCTTACTCGAGCCAGCAGCAGCGAGCACATCACACCCATCCTGCTCCGCCTTCACTGGCTCCCTGTGTCCTACAGAATCGAATATAAAATCCTACTAATAACCTACAAAGCTTTAAATAACCTCGCACCAAACTATATCAGTGACCTTCTCCATCACTATGTGCCTGCCCGCCCACTAAGGTCCTCTGATTCTGGTAATCTTGTTGTGCCCCTCACTAATCTACACTCCATGGGTGACAGGGCCTTCAGCTGTATAGCGCCCAGACTCTGGAATGACCTACCAAAATTAATCAGGTCAGCTGACTCCATGAATTCTTTTAAAAAACAACTCAAAACTCATCTGTTCAGGAAGGCTTTTAGCTCTACTTAACTTTATTACCTTTCTCTCAGTTTACTTCTCTGTCAAGATGCTCATGTAACCTGTATGTGTGTGCTAGACCATCAATTATGTTGTCTGTTTTTTTTTCAGAATTTACTGTCTTAATCTTCTTTGTTTATTTATCTGGTTTGTACAATGCTATATACTGTATATTCTGCCGTTCTTTATTTATTCTGTAAGTGCCTTGAGCATGGGAAAGGCGCTATATAAATAAAATGTATTATTATTATTATTATTATTATTCCGGGAACTTTTGGATCGCACCTCGTATGTCAGTGTTTTTGTAAAGCACAAGTATGTAGCGTAGACTAGCATACAGTCTGCGAAACATGGAAGTGAAAATGGATGCTTCCAGATTGTGTGCACTACTTTCAGTCTTCTTGAGGAAAGAAAATTTGAAGTGTTTTTTTGTTCCCCCCCCCCCCAAAAAAAGGCATATTGAGTTGGTAAATTTGTAATCTACACTCACTGCCCACTTTATTAGGTATACCTGCTCAACATAAATGTCTTAATGTCTACATGCTGAAACTGACAGTTGCTGCCATGTGATTGGTTGACGACATGCTAAAGTTCAAACCGACCATCGGAATGGGGAAGAAAGGCGATGGAAGTGACTTTTGCATCTCTGAACACACAGCACATCAAACTTTGAAGGGGTGAGCCCTACCAGTCTTGGCCGGTCCATCATTTTCCAACCCACTATATCCTAATTACAGGGTCACGCATGTCTTTGGACTGTGGGAGGAAACCGGAGAAAATCCTCAGACACGGGGAGAACTCGGGGAAGTGAACCCACTGCGCCACCGTGCTAATCTTGGCCACTGTTTTCTAAATTATGTTTAACACTGAGCGGCCCCTACAACGGGCGAGTTCATCCCCATTAAATTACATTTTGGGAGGAATTTAACACATGCTGCCTTTCTAGATTCATTATGTGTAATAAAATTCCTTCTTGACTTCCAAATGTCCAGTTTTATTAAGCTGATCTGCCCCCTATCCCCCGAAAAACAGGCTCCTTGAGTTGGTAAATTTATAATATACACTCGCTACCCACTTTATTAGGTTCACTTGCTCAGCTGCTTAACACATGTCAAAGGATAATGCACCAATACAAAGATGGCATGAAAGGACTTCCAAATGTTTTCCATGAGCCCTGGACTCGCTCCTACTCCTAGAATACACATCTCTTGGTTTCCTCCTCCTTCCACCCTTGAGCGGGGGTATTGTGAGCCCATACTTGTCCAGTCTATCCCTTGTGGATAACCACCCCCTGTACCGTTAACCAGTTTGGATCTTTTCAAGCCTTTGCACTGAATTTGGACCCACACGTCCTGTCTCACCCCCAGTTCCACCTAATTCCTCATCTTGGACTGCCTTGTTACGGCTGACGGTTATCCCAGCAAACTGACACTTCCTTGAAAGCCTTGTATTTCTGCTTTAAGTCTACAATGTACTAATAATGAGGTGATCTGTACTCTGCTTTCGGGATTGCTTTGTTCCAGACAGCTGAAAATCTCGTAGCACTTGTTAAACAGAAGGATGTAAAAAAATCGGAATTTGTGAAAAATCACAGGCTCAAGAGGTTTACAAGTCACAGCATAATAAGAGCAATCTATTTTCAGTTGAATAGTAACACCCATGCCCCCTTCATTTACCTCTCCTTCCATATGAAAGCATCTGATTGCGTGAACTTCCCTCCTTGTTCAAAACAGAACATCTTTTTCTTGTCAATCTCCCATGCACTCTAGGCAATGGAAATATTTCTCCCAAGTAGTGGCAGATTTGCAGGACATCAGCCTTAACATCCAGAGCCTTTCCAAGAAGATGCACATTTCTTCCTTTCGACAACATACTTCAGCCACTTCTGGGTTGAGAATGTGAACAGTAACAACCAGCAAAACTTCTCCAACGAGACTTCCTTTGAAAAATAAACCAGAAAATATACCATTTTCTTCATCTTTGCTTTAGAACAAAAGAGTCAAAAATAAGTGATTTTGTAGAAAGCAGTATTCACATATCATGCCTCACAATCTCCATACAAACAAAGGATTCCATCCAGATTTTACTCCAATAGCTCCATTAGAATCTTCCTGACTGAGAAACAGTTCTTCATCTTCTGCAACTTTCCACTGAAGCCTCAAGGAATTCCTCCAGCTCACATGCTCCATCGTGTCTTCTAAGATCCATTCTGAAAGCAAAAAAAAAAAGTGACAGGGTGGTGTTAACTTGGCCAACCTAACCCCTGCATTTCCACAGAAAAAACAATAGATGTCACCCTAGTGCTCAATCTTGACGGCAGTCCAAAAGAGGCTGTGAAGTATTGGTCTTGACCTGGGCTGTCTTAACAGCAGTATAGGCCCTTGGGCAGAGCAGTGCATTGGGACCCCTTCCTACACAACCACACAGCAAGTCACAACATACATAGATTAGCGTGGGACCCCCAGGCAACTGCCTAGTGTGCCTAAGTGTTAAGATGGCCCTGCTCTTTACCCAGGGTTGGAGGCATCCTTGGGGAGAAGCCAGCAAGACAGAAATTTAGGCAAGCAGAAACAGTGGAGGTGGAGGGTTTCTTTCCATCTCTCTGGTGTGCGGGAGAGTGCCCCCTGTCTGCCTATCTATCTATCCATCTATCTCTTTCTTCCACTCTGGGGGAAGTCTGTTCTTGCTTCAGCCTGCAGAATGGGACAACATACGGAGGTTCTGCAGGAGATTGGTATCGCAGAGGAGCCAGAGGCGGAGAAGGTTATCTCTTCAAATGAGATAAAGGAAGTGTTGGCAATGTGGGAAAAGGTTTCGGAGTTTATTGAAAAAAAACACCCTGAAAAAGTTGCAACTGGTCGTACAGCAGTGCTATTTAATGACATTTGCCTAACTCATTTCAGAAACATTCTAAAGGGGAGGAAGAAACAAAGCTCCTTGGACAGGTTTCTATTGAAACGCCCTGTGAATAAAAGTGAGGAAAGCGTGGCAAAAAAGAAAATTAAGTTAAGCAAAAGTGAAGTGAAAGAAAAAAATGATACAATACGCTAATCGGCTCTGCCAACATCTGTTTATTTCTTTAGATTCTCTTTTATGTATTAGGTTTTATTTTGTTTGTATACAATATTTGTTCATTATAAATACATTTGTCTTATGTTGAAAACATTTAACAATAAATTGAGGTGGTTTTTGGGGGCCGGCATGAATTAATCTCATTTCAAATAATTTCTATGGGGAAAAGTTGTTTGAGATACGAGCATTTTGACTTACGAGCGCGGTCCCGAAATGAATTAAACTCGTATCTCAAGGTACCATTGTATTTAGAAAGATAGTCATGAAGTTATCAGAAAATTTTCAAACTGCTACTGCAATTATGTTGACTTGGAAAGATGCTGTAATTTCTCCGTAGAAAACATTATGCTACTGTTGTTCAACACAAGAAATCTTATTTGTGCAATCTCTCCATGTAACGTGTCTGCTGAAGTAGGAGTCGCTCTAGCGGAGCTCCAGTTGACGGGTTACTTTGGCCAGTAACTCCGGTAATTTTATGGACTGAAAGGGGCAGGGTGAAATACCTTCACTGGGTGGCTTCTCAGCACTGTGGGATCAGAAGGAGCTTGCAAGGAGGTCCTCCAACACACATGCGTGACATTACATTATCGAATCAGTTAAAGGGTTTAAAGTCTGGAAATCAGCCATGAATAATTAAGTGTACAGCATGCTACTGCTGTACTGCACTAGATACCACTGGCCATCTTGTTAACAAAGAGTGCATAAACCTTATGATCTGTACACAGTTTAAATCAATTTAAAAATCACTTCATCTCCCCAAACATCCAGCCCCGCTCCCTTTCTGTAGGCTCGAGTGAGGACAGTCACCTGCAGTCCCATTCTGTTGTGACTGATTGGATGACGGTGCTCTGTTTGTCACACCAGATGAAGAGAGATTGGTGGACTGGTCACCCGCAGTTGGAGCAGTGCTGTATTCTAGAATATTGGAAATGAATGCCAACTCACTCTTGTTCCCACTTTCTCCGCTCCCATTCTTCCCTTTTGTTACACTGGTGTCAGAAGTAGTGAGATGGAACAGTGGACATGTTGATAGTGTTGAGCATATGAGAGTGTGAAGGAAATACCACATTTTTATGAAACCAGCAACGGGCTTTGAACAACCTCCGGCTCCAGAGCAAACCGTTGCGATGAGAAGGGCACGTATGCATCTCCCATAGTACAACAATAGTTCGGCATGGGAGACTTACCAGGTGCCATTCAAGGTAGCTGCATAATTAAAACAAAGGTCCATATGGTATTGACACTTAATGGAAAGGACACATGGGTGCTTCTACAAACATCTGATGAAGATACTGCGGTGGCAGTATGGTGGAGGCGAAGTACACATTCTGAAAGAAGTCAGGAGGAGTGCTGTTTTAGAGAAGAAGCTGGTAGACATTGTGGCACGCGGCTGGGGGTGGTGCCCAGCCGGGACGCCCAGGAGGACAGGAGGAGGGCTCATTCCTCCTCCGGACCACGAGGGGGCGGCCGCCCTGGTTCCTTTAAGGGCCACGGGTGCAGGGCTTGGAAGCCCAACCCTGTAGTGGCCCGTGGTCTCCGCCAGGGGGCGCCCCCATGCCTGAAGGACCCGGAACCCCAACACTTCCGCCACACCAGGAAGTACTGGGGGGAAGAAGATTGGGAACACCCGGAGGGCTTCCGGGAACACAGCCGGCACTTCCGCCACACAGGGGAGTGTCTAGGGAGTGTCGGGGATCACCTGGAGCCCATCTGGGCACTTATAAAAGGGGCCGCCTCCCTGCAAAGAAGGACTGGAGTCGGGTGAGGAATGGACAAGGTTTTGGAGGCAGGAGAGAGGAGGCAGCCTGACGAGCAGGCAGAGAGAGTGAGAGCCTGGACTTTGGGGGAGATTGGTGCTGGAGGCACTGGGGTTGTGCACTTTATTGAACTGTATATTATGTACAATAAACGTATGGTGGACTTGAATATGGTGTCCGTCTGTCTGTGTCTGGGCAGCGTATCACAACATGCTGAACTCCCATATGACCGCAAGGACATCAGTCCTCTAGCAACAGAGCATTTGATGCCACCAATTAAAGAAGAGTGGGGGTTACACCTCACAAGAAGAAGCAGTTGGAGTGGCTACACCTACAGATGAGCAGGTGAGTGTTTCACTGCATGAATGTGAGAGAGCTACTGTGCTCCCAACTTAGTAAGGCAGAGGATGGTACACCATCTCCATCTTCACAGCCTCCCAACATGACCAGAACCAGATAGGAACCCAACTATCTGTCCAGACACACACTGCATAAAGCAGAAGACAGCAATCCACAAGCTGTAGTACCAGAGCCTGATAGGAATGAGGGTGTTTTGTGCTTAAAAACACCCCTACATGAAGCAGAGGGCAGCAAACCACAAATCACTGTACTAAGACCCATGGAATGTCAGTCAGTCTCTCTCATTTTTAGAGGCAGCTCCACTAAAGGTGAAGGGTAGCAAAACACTGACTGTTGCTCCAGAGAATGGTGGGGGTCATATGGTTAGTGTCTCATGTCTGGAGACAATCTCCATATCAAACAGAGGGCAGTAAGTCCATGGTGCATCCACCAGGTTAACACTAAGGATCGAATGATACTGTAGGCAGGTGGCTGGCAGACCCTATGAGTGAGGACAACATAAAGGAGGTGTTTCTTCCACAATTTCCTGTGAAACCTCTATCAATGGATCAAGGAGGGGTGGGATAAGTCAAGGATGGTCAGCACCAGGGTTTCTGTGGCAGTAAGAAAATAAAGGTCACTGGGACAGTTGGCCATGAGGAAGGGGCGGCATGACAGAGATGCAGTGTCACTTGGCATTTCCTTATTTGTGCATTCGCTTTATTTGACAGCATGTTCTCCCTAAACCTACTGTTCCTTGCTGATGTGTGTTGATTTCAAGGAAGGCGTGCAGTTTGAAGAACAAGATGAAGAGAGATTAATGGAATGGCTGTGGACAGTTGGAGATCATTTATTTGGAAATAAATGCAAGCTGATAATTGTTCCCTCTGTCTACATTCTTCCCATTCAGTTACAATGTTATCCAGATAATTCACAATATCAAGAGTCGGCCTCAAGCCATCCTACGCTAGTTCCTGTGTTGCATCCAATGCTCCAGTTCTACATGATGGAAACAGAATGTTCAAAAAATGGAAGGGTAAATGGCAGTGATTTATTACTTTGTAAGGACAGGGTGGTTTGGAGTATAACTAATAGTAAATATTGTGGAACACTTTTAAGTCTTACTATAAAGGCATCAACTAGGCTGTACCGGTGGCAGAGACGCACCATATGAGGATGGTTTATTTGTTTAGTTTATTATGGATGGACTCCAGGAATACACCCAGCCTAGATCTGGCACGCACACACTTACACACCAAGACACTGATAAGCAGCACAATAAACCAACAAATAATAATGAATTCATTAATCAAATAATGAAAAAAGAACACACAATATTACAAAAAAACATGTACACAAAGGCCTTCTCCAGTTCCCCGAATTCGATAATTATCTATATACACTACAATTAAACAATAACTAACACACTAACACTAATCACAATGTCCAACCCAGTCCAGTCCAGTAAAGCAGGAGGAGGTGATGACGAAAGTGTGAAAAGAAATCCCTGTGAACTGCCCAATGAAAGAAATGTAAAGTTTTGTCCTACCAGGTACCAATTACAGTGTGAAGATTGGAGCAAGACAAATCCGCACCGACCGGCAGGCACAGGACAGCACATCCATCAAGATGAAACTGTAATCCAATAGAGTGTGTGAAGAGCAGAAACAAAACTAACAGATGATGTTTTCTGGCTCCTTTTTAAAGAGTCCACCTTATCTATTCTTCTTCCCAGCAGCTGTAGTAGTAGTAGATGTAGTTTGTTTCAGGTAGCGCAGCTTCAAGGCAGTGCTGGAAGAGTGGATGGAATAAGAATGGCATCCTTTTTAAAATGTTACAATTTTGTGAATCCTTAGAAAATTAAAGAAGTATTTCTCTCTGGCAAATGAGACCTGGAATTAAGAGTGCAAGCATATCTGGTATCCAGTCACTGGAAACTGGGAAACAAGGAGCACCATGTTGATTGTCAGGAATGTCATTTCCACACTTAAAAGGTTTCTCAGGCATTCCAGCCAAAGCTGCGGTCCTCTGTGTTTGCTGACATCATTGACCTCAGTGTGACTTTGACTGATGCGTTTGCTTGCCTATCCAACATTTTAGTCCTATGTGCATTGTGATAAATAACCAAGCCTTGACACAAAAAGAGGTTTGGGGCAACCTCCCGTATTCCACCCAGGTGGAATTTCCTGCATTTGGTTTGCGAGGAAAAAAGAGAAAGGGTCAGTGCACTCTGCCACCCCCCTGGTCCGACTGGGAATTACCTTCTTTCGAGCCCTTTAGCTGCCTCTCATGCACACGTGTGTGATACCACATATTTATGTACACTGTACATGAAATGTGTAAATTGTTACGGGGTTAGATTCCATTAAATATTTATAGAATATTGAGAGCATTGGTCTTGTCCTATTTTTGTCTGTGTTAGGTAATTTAGATCATACCAAGTTTGCAGAGGTTCTAATCTCCTGGTGCACAGTGCTGCAGATTGAATACTGACCTCTTTGTTTATTGTATTTGTGCTAGTGCTCTCTTATGTAACATTTCTATTCTGTGAGAATCTAATGACCCTATGCTAAGTGTGTTACGACACTGACCGTGAGTAAAAGACCACAACAACATCGACATTACAATCTCCAGTAGCACAACATGTGGATGCTGCGTTTCCTATATGATGGCTTGGGTTGGAATCCTGATGTGGGCAAGAAATGCTCTCCTTTAAAGGTCTTGTGTCCCTAAAGAATGTGTTTCTGCCAGATTTAAGCCGTGGCACTAAAGCAAAGTGGTGCTCATCTATAGCTATGCTGGTGAGATAATGAAATTTTTGTCAAAGAGCTTTTTAATATCAGGAAAAGAGGGAGTGGGTCAATGGCAAAGCAGTACGGTTACTGCCTCTCTATCTCAAGATTGGCTTTAATAGTTCAGTTCTGACTCACCCACAGGGTGGCCACTTCCAACTTCCAAAAAGGAGGACATTGAAAAACAAATATATATTTTATGAAAAAAATGATATTGGCATGTTTGCGCATCTGAGGATCACCTTCCGGGCTCATCAAAGGTAAGCAATGCGCTCACTGTGTGTCTTCTCAAAAAAAGAGATGACATCATTAGCAGCAGCCGACAAGGAGACTGGCAGGCAAAGTGCTTCCTATTCAAGGGTGGCTGCAGAGGCTTTGCAACATGCTCTCTGGTCAGGGCTTTCAGTGCACTGGGCATCAAAGGACAAAGGAAGAGAAGAGCTATCATATCACCAAAGCAGCAGCAAAAGCCTCTCGATGGTTATGGCTCAAGAGTGGTGACGCATGGGGGTAAAAGCAGCTCATTGGTCAACTGGACACAAGCTGGAGTCTGATCTGGGTCTCCTGGTGGAGGGTGTATGATGCTGAAAGGCCACTGGAGGTGTGTCCAGATGTGCATTGGCAGATGTGATTCTAGCCGGAAAGTGAAAGTGTAAGCACTTTTTTTTACTCAAATCTTCTCACTATAACTTGACTTTGATTTGCTTTGATTAAATCCAGCGACTCGACTTGACTTGCTTGAACGTAATCATAATAACTTCTGTCCTGACTCGACACTTCAGGGTCATGATTTTTCATATGTAGAGCTTGGCCTTTTCTCTGCCTCCATGCGCTGTTCACCAATAAATGATGGCAATGCAGTCACTGTTGTATCCTGCTTTTGAGGTAAATTCAAGTAACAAAGAACTTTGATCATGCACATATGTTTTCTGATAATTTGGCTATGACTTTGCTTTGTTTGTTTGGACTACAATTTGTATCAAGTCCTTTAGTTTGTTTGCTACTATTCTGCCCTCCTGGTTTTTGACCCTTGCCTGAATTTAGATCTCACCTTTGCCTTGTCTTCCTAAATGAATTTTCTGATTGTCATAATATACACTGTTACGTTTGTGAGTTAATTTTGTGTTTTGAATAACCAAAGATCAGTTCTGCTTGTTTATTATCACAGTGTTTCTCGAACGCTTATACATTATTATCCATCCATTATCCAACCTGCTATATCCTAACTATAGGGTCACGGGGGTCTGCTGGAGCCAATCCCAGCCAACACAGGGCGCAAGGCAGGAAACAAACCTCAGGCAGGGCACCAGCCCACCGCAGATACAATATTATATATAATATAATATATATAATATATTGCCAGACTTTTTAACTAAAAATCCCAAATCCCGCCATCTACCAAAATGCAAACCCACTTCCCATAACTATAAAGCTATTCCCTATTTTGACACATGATTCAGATTCATTCCACTTTTTGTGCAAAACTCTAGACACAAATTCCTTCATGTATCATTGGCTTCACTATGTGCTCCTTTAGAAAGCACTGACTACAACATCATCAACTCAGATCAGTACAGCAGGAACACATTTAGCACAAAGTGCCTCAGGTGCAAACACTAAATGTTCTTCACACAGCAGTCATAGCCTTAGATAAGTAGATAAAGGGGCCACGGGCCAGTTCACTTGTCTTTGAACATTGGATCAACCCCCACAAGAAGAAAGAGGTAGAGGAAGAGGACACAGGAGGGGAGGTGGAAGAGGGCGAGGAACAAAGAGGCAAATGGTCTCAAATGAGATTTGTGTCACTGTTGTTGACCATGTCCTTGTGCATGGGATGTCAATTGCAGAAGCTGGTTGCCTCTACAATACGAACCTTCAGAGAAGAAAATAGGTAGGCCATTTACATACTGCTCTCTACTGTAACTTTGGAGTACTGTACAATACAATACAATACAATACAATTTATTTTTGTACAGCCCAAAATCACTCAAGAAGTGCCGCAATGGGGTTTAACAGGCCCTGCCTCTTGACAGCCCCCCAGCCTTGACTCTCTAAGAAGATAAAGAAAAACTCCCAAAAAAACCCTTGTAGAAAAAAAATGGAAGAAACCTTGGGAAAGGCAGTTCAAAGAGAGACCCCTTTCCAGGTAGGTTGGGTGTGCAGTGGGTGTCAAAAGAAGGGGGTCAATACAATATAATACAATACACAGAACAGAACAAATCCTCAATACAGTATAAAAATAAAACTTTTAGAAGTACGGAGCAAAATTTAACAGTAGATGATATCACATAATAAGATTTGTATATGTTTAGAGTCCTGGAGACCTCATCCATCAAGTTGCCTCCCCCATTTTTGCACTGAAACAGTGCTGGGCCAGCCAATCCTATGAAAGAACCCCTCTTTTCCACGATTCCTGCAATCCTCCATCAGGGATGACTTTGCCTTACACAGGCAAAACAACTTGGCAGGTGGGCCGTGGCACCATGTGCCACATTTGAGTACTGAGAAGAGAAACAGATTGGATGAAGGTTAGAATCCAATTCTAACTGTCATGTTACTTATGTTTTAGTGCTAATGACTAACAACGGAGATACAGTATGTACAGTTAATCAGCAGCTCTAGTCAGGATATGCTAAACTGAAGTAGTGAGTCTTCAGCCGGGATTTAAAAGCTGAGACCGAAGGGGCATCTCTTATAGTAGCAGGCAGACCATTCCACAGTTTAGGGGCCCTGTAACTAAAAGCTCGACCTCCCATTGTTATTTTATTAATCCTTGGAATCATAAGCAGATCAGCATCTTGAAATCTTAATGTGCGCTCGGGTTTGTAAGTCATGATAAGTTCAGACAAGTAAGCCGGACCTTGGCCATTTAATGCTGTATATGTTAAAAGGAGGATTTTGAAATCTGCCCTAAACTTAACCAGGAGCCAGTGTAAGGATTTAAGAACTGGAGTTATATGTTCGTATTTTCTTGTTCTTGTAATAATTCTTGAAGCCGCATTTTGGATTAACTGGAGGCTGTATAGAGAACAGTTTGAACATCCAGTGAACACCGCATTGCAGTAGTCAATCCTACTAGAGATAAATGCATGAATTATTTTCTCAGAATCCTGTTTATTTAAAAAGCGCCTTAATTTCCTAACATTTTTAAGATGGAAGAAACATGATTTGGACAACTTTGTAATATGCGCTTTAAATGACATGCTAGAGTCAAAGATAACTCCTAGATTGCGGGCTGATTCAGTAAAATTAATTGGGATTCCCACTGAGTTAAATGATGACAAAATATTGTTGTGATCAGCGTCATTCCCTCCAACAATTAACATCTCTGTTTTATCTGTATTTAAAGACAAGTAGTTCTCATTCATCCGCTCCTTTAATTCGCTAACACAACTAATTAAAGACAACATTGGAGAAACTTCATTTGATTTAAATGAAAGGTATAACTGGGTGTCATCTGCATACGAGTGAAAATTAACGTTATGCTTTCTAATGAGAGATCCCAGTGGAAGCATGTAAAGTGAAAACAATAAAGGTCCCAGTACTGAGCCCTGCGGGACACCATATTGAACTTCTGTGAATAATGATGGAGTACTGTCAGCACATTTCTGTACATATTGGAATCGATTTGATAAATAAGAACTAAACCAAGCGAGCACAGTGCCTGTAAGCCCCACATCATTTTCTAGCCTGTGCAGTAAAATAGAATGGTCGATGGTGTCAAATGCTGTGCTTAAGTCCAACAACATAATTACAGTGGAGTTTCCTTCATCAGAGGATATCAGAATGTCATTTACAACACGCGTTAGTGCCGTTTCTGTACTATGACCAGCGCGGAAACCAGACTGGAATTTCTCAAATAAATTGTAATGCGTAAGGTGTGACTGAAGCTGACTGGCGACTACTTTTTCTAGTATTTTAGAGAGAAACTGTAAATTTGAAATAGGCCTATAATTATTTAGTATGTGTGGGTCTAGGTCTGACTTTTTAAGTAATGGTTTAATGACTGACACTTTTAGTGCATCAGGTACTGTGCCATGCAATAATGAACTATTGATAATGTTTAGAATAGGCGCTACAAGAACATCCATTGCACTTTTTACTAGTTTTGTTGGCACTGGATCTAGGGAACAAGTAGTGGGCTTCATTTTAGAAATTAAACTTAAGACTTCCTGCTCAGTTACAGGATTAAAATTATTAAAGTGCTGAATGCAATGTGAGACAGGGTCTGCTAAGCTAGTATTTGGTTTGTAGTGTGATGCAGAGATCTGGGATCTTATATTTTTAATTTTCTCATTGAAGAAGTTCATAAAGTCTGTACTGTTAATATCTTGGGTGGCGCAATCGGTAGCGCTGCTGCCTCGCAATTGGGGGACCTGGGTTCACTTCCCGGGTTCTCCCTGTGTGGAGTTTGCATGTTCTCCCCGTGTCTGTGTGGGTTTCCTCTGGGCGCTCCGGTTTCCTCCCACAGTCCAAAGACATGCGGTTAGGTGGATTGGCGATGCTAAATTGGCCCTAGTGTGTGCTTGGTGTGTTTGTGTGTGTGTCCTGTGGTGGGTTGGCACCCTGCCTGGGATTGGTTCCTGCCTTGTGCCCTGTGTTGGCTGGGATTGGCTCCAGCAGACCCCCGTGACCCTGTGTTCAGATTCAGCGGGTTGGTAAATGGATGGATGTTAATATCTTTTGGTATTTTGCACTGTTGATCTGAATTTCCATTTGTTAATTTAGCCACTGTTCTAAACAGTATCCAAGGATTTTTATTATTGCTATCTATTAATGTAGAATAGTATTCTGAGCGAGCTTTAAAGAGGGCTTTTTTATATTTATTAACACTCTCTGTCCTTGCAATTTGAAAGACATGTAGCTTTGTTGTTCTCCATCTGCACTCCAGTTTTTGATACTCTAATTTAAGAGCTCGAGTGTTTTCATTAAACCAGGGAGAGTTTCTATGTGCTTTGATCACTTTTGTTTTAAGGGGAGCCACTGTGTCCAGACCATTTCTTAAGATCATATTATAATGTGATGCTAGCTGATCTAAATTGTTTTCCATGTTTACATTTAATGTTAACTGATCTAAATGGTTTTCCACAATTACACTCGACTTACTCAAAGTATCCATAAATTTTGAAGCAGAAGTACAATCTAGATGTCGCACTGTCTTTGCTTTAATCTGGGAGTGTGTTGGCAAGAGCAGGACTAAATCAAATGTAATTAAGTAGTGATCGGAAATAACTTCATTTAATGGAGTAATATTTAAATTTTGAATTTCAACTTTATAAGTTATAATTAGATCTAATGTGTGGTTATGATTATGAGTTGGACCTTTGACAATCTGACAAAATCCTACTGAATTTAACAAATAAGTAAAACATTTGCTAAAAGTGTCAGTGTCCACATCAATGTGTACATTAAAATCCCCCATCGACACTACATGATCATAATTTATAGCCAAATCAGATAGAAGGTTGCTAAATTCAGTCATGAACAATGAATAAGGCCCTGGTGGTCTGTAGACTAGCACTATAATTGTGTTGCAATCTGTTATAATATTTAAAATGAATGCCTCAAAGGATGTAAAGGATGTAAAGTTGCCTAAATTTTTAGAAGTGATTTGCATTTTGTTACAGTGAATTATTCTAAGGAATTTCAGCACAGACAAAACGATCTACATCATGAGCAGTTAATAATTTTTTTTAAAAAAGTAAAGGAGTAAGTAGAGTTCTGCATTGGCCTCCTGTCTGTAAAGTTGTGCTATTTTCCTCTCACAGTTCTAAAAGTACATGGGGTTACCAAGGTGATACCCCAGCTTTTGTCTAGGTTTTTGTACAAGGACTAGACAGAACGTTTTTGACTCCTGGGGTAAATTTAGCTTTTTAAATAAGCAGACAGATAAATATATATACATTAACAAAGTAACCAATAAATGCATGTGCGGTAAACTCCGTTTTTGAAATTCTCAAGATTCTTTATTTGTCACATCCATAGTTATACAGGACAACACGCAGTGAAATGCATCCTGATCCGCTTATTAAAAACTGTGCAAAGTTAGAAGAATATCAGTTAGAGTAACAAAAAGTCATAGATTGAAAGATAACAGTATAGTAGAACATAATAAATAAGTAATATTATGTGAATAAAGTAGAATTAAGTGTTAAGGTGCAATAGTGTAGTAATTATTGTGCAAAACCAAAGTTAGACTGGTGCATAGTTAAATGAGGCAGTATGTTTGTTTGCGCTACTGCGATCTTTACTTTCTTTTTTTATTTTCTTACTTTCATATCCTTTAACTTTCTCCACACATGTATAGCGCCGTTTTTTTTTGTTGTTTTTTTTTTGTGGAGCCTTTCTAATTTCCCTGGTTTCATAGTCTCTAACCTGCTCTGCATGTGTTTAGCGCCAACGATTGTAAACATCTCTATGAAGTTCTATTTTGTCTTTTACTCCTTGTCATTTAACTCTGAGACGGATTGGATGTGCTTTTTTTTTCAATTCCAATTGTTCCAGGCTGATAATTACTTTCCTTATTTTCTGAATTTGCACCTCGATTATTCTTTTTTGCTCTTTTTTCTGTCCAACGCATTTGAGTCTCTCTTCTCCGTGCTGCTTTCTTCTTCACTTATATGTCGACATTTAATTTATAACATACTGTCCTTATACGCTTTATATGCGCTGAGAGTCCTGGATCTGTGTGTGCTCAAATCCTTCACAAGACTAAATGTTTTGCTGCCTATTGTCCTATTTGATAGATTGTAAGTAGGGTGTGTCTTTGGTCTCGCGGGTCTTTAAAATGTCTCCCGAGAAGATCACGTATCATAGACTTGCTTTTTGCTTTACAGGACAGGATTTCTTTTTATAATAGATAGATCATTTACCAAAACAGCTTTAGTGCCAAGATAGCGAATGTTCAATAAGCAGCATTTAAAACTGCATGGTTCTTTCTGAACTGGTGATATATTTTTTGTTTTAATTTGAAGTAAATTTCTATTACAGATGCCCCTGGTGGAGGGTCTGGTTTTATCTCTTGGTCTAATTATACACCTTATTTTTTGGTTATCAATTAATTTAAGGTTTGTATCAAGACTAAATTTACTGGATGCCCCATGACAGGGATTTTGGGTAACAGCTTCAGGATAGTAACAGGTGGGATAAACAACAGCCTGTGATTTAAGATCACATGACTGTGGCCTGGATGGTGCTCTAATCAGTCAACCAGGCAGTTTTGCTGCCATATTTTGGGATAATACATAAGATCCCCTCCAGTTAGGATGAAAAATCCAGGCCTTTCCCAAAAATCATCCCAATTGTTCACAAACGCTATGCTTTTATTTGCACACCAGGTTTCTAGCCAGCAGTGAAGGGAATGCAATCTGCTATAAATCACATCCCCTCTATATAATGTTGGTAAGGGGCCAGATACAACTAAATTCTGACATTTTCTTTTTGCTTTGATGCTTAGAGAGATGAAGTTCCTCTTTAATATCTCAGATTGCTGTAAATAAATATCATTAGTGCCGACATGCAGCAATAAGGTAGAAGGTACTGTACACTGTTACGTACAACACCTACATGTACTGCAGCTGTTTGCTCTCTTGGATGGTATGCTGTCTGAAATGCACTGTTACTGCACCATTTGACATTGTTACTGCATGTTCCTATTGTAAAATGTATGGTTTGACAGTTACCACTTGCAGAATTTTGTTATCTAGAACTGAGACGACCACCAATTGGAGGCAGAATAAGCCTATTTTCTGAAAAGCAAGAGAGGCCAATATGGTTTCAGCCAACAAGACGAATCGCTTAAGGGAGATACAACAGAGAGGACCAAGATATCAGATACCTGCAGTAACAGGTTTTTACAGTAGTGTTTTGAATTGATCTAAGCATGGTGTAAAGCTATGTTGTAGTATATGTGTCTTTGAGGGTTTTTGTGATATCTGAAGGCAAAGTTTGGTTTTGATATAAGATGACATGGTTTTGAGTAGAGAGTTTGGTTTTGATCTGGAAGTTTGAAGTTTGAGAAGTGTGCAGTTACGAAATTGTGTTTAGAGTTTTGGGAAATTGAGCTTACTTTCAAGAAATGTGTCAAAGCAATCAAGAAAAACTGTAAATAGGGTAAGTATTGAGAAAGTTGTTTTTAGTTAACATCTTGTTTTCTTTAATTACATGACCGCAGCTTCTGTGGCTGTTATTTAAAGTGACATTACATATAAATTGGGCGGAGTGGTGGCTCTGAGGCTAAGGATCTGTGCTGGTATCCAGAAGGTTGCCGGTTCGAGTCACTGCCAAAAAGAGATCCTACTCTGCTGGGCCCTTGAGCATGACCCTTAACCTGTAATTGCTCCAGGGGTGCTGTACAATGGCTGACCCTGCACTCTGACCCCAAGGGGTATGTGAAAACTAACACAATCCTAATACAAGAAATTGTATAAGGTGAAATAAAGAACAAAAAAAAATTGAACTGCATACACGTTTCCCTTTATCTCCCAATGGATAAAACCACTTTTAGGCCCCAGCCCCGGAAGAATTGTTATTTTAGTTTTGACTTTGTTCTGATGTCAACTCTCAAGCCACGTCTTGCTTTGTAGCCTTTCTTCTTGGCTACCTGTTTCAGTTTGTGCTCACAGTTCTGACCCATACCTGTCTTGGACCACATTTTGATTTGTTTCTCATTTCCTGGCTTTTCAGTGCTCGCAATTCTCGGCACTTTAATGTGTCCTTAACACTTATCCACTTTTCAAAATTGTTTTTTGTTCAGGTCAGCATCCTGCTTGATTAAAGCACATGCAGCAAATGACCTTCAAGCTTTTGGATAACTAAAAACAATGTGCAAAGGTGCAGTACCATTGGTGAAAAAGATTTCACTGGTCTGCCGGAAAAACTTTTTTGTCAAAAAGTGTAGGTATTCTTTAAGGATTTGAGAGTGCCAAATGCAAACCTGGCAACAGAATTGCTCTGTCACATCCAAGTTGTAAGAGATGAAGGTATATAATAAAAAAAAAACCTATTTTGGGGAAAATATATAATATGTTTTTAAAATGAATTATTTCGTCTTGAAAAAATTATAAATTGCACTTATCATTTTTTTAAATATAATTATTACTTAGAAAATGTAGCCACTTGGTAGTTATTTTCCTCTTCCCTTTTCTTCTACTGGTAGTGTTTTTATAATCCTCTGAAGTCATTTCATGGAATTGACCAACAGACGTCTGCTAGCACAGACTCACTCCACTTCCCATTATAACGTCTGCCCATCAGAGCGATTTCCTGGTAAAAACTCTCGCCATGTCCATCAGGGACCGCTGCCATGTTCTCTCATGTAATAATCCAAATGAGAGTGGAGGAAATGGATTTTTAAAGAGATTTTGCACCCAAGTGCTTGATAGCAAGAGAGACGTTCCTCAGCTCGTTCCTGTTACCGTTTGCTTATTTGTTACCTTTTCAATATCTAACACATTTCTCTGTAAAAAAACTATTTAAGCAACAACTTTCTCACTTTTAGTAAACAACAAGGCAACTTTCTATTTTCTTCTAAATATACAGTACATTTGTTGCTATTTTGAAGGAATATGAAGAGAGAGAAAAAATAGTGATTGAGAGGAAGAATGTGTAGCAAATAAACGATTTTCGGTTGTTTCCATCTCAACTAATGCTACGAAAAAGGAAGACTGCAATTTTTCAGCTGAAAATATAATTCAAATAATACTCTGAGCATGAAAAATACTTAAAAAACAAACATAGCTTTTAAAATTTTTTTTTTCAAACCAGCAATTTTCACTGAATACAATATCTCATGGAAACAGTTTGAAGAAGAGAAATTGCAATTTCAGAAATGATTTCAGCCCACCTAAACCTATAAAGTACACCATTTTTTTCTGTGTGTGTATGGGAAGAATTTGGTGCAGACAAGTGTCTGTAGTTAGTTTGTAACTGCTACTTTTTGATTTTTTTCCTGTACAATTTGTGGCTGAATGTTTTGGTTTTATTTGCTGGCACTGTAAGACTTTTCGGTTGTCCCTTTGATTATTCTTCTCATTTCATCTGACACTTTGCATCCATATTATTGTCACTTTTTTATAATTCTTTAGATATGTCCTTTTTGAACTCTTCTGTTATAATAGTGTGTTTTCTGCTATAACAATGTATGGTTGATTGGGTTTCTGATATTCAGTCAAAAACCTGTCATAGCTTCAAAATATCCGGGTTACGGAACTGGTTGTTAGGAAATGTAGGCTTTTTTTTCTATTGAGAGATGATAGAAATAAATGAAGTCACAGCAGTCAGGGGCCAACATGGCAAGTTTTTAAAAGTACCAAACTTTTAGCCAAAAAAAGAACAAAAAAAAATCAAAAGAAATAAACAGAAAGTCCTGATATCAACTCTGAAACTTCAATCCTAACTGCACTGGCACACAGACGTAATCTTGTTTTGTATTCACAGATTTGCACATCACAGATGACGAGCCTCCATCTTTAATAGTGGCAACGTGATTATAGCACAAGTCATGTCAATGCCATCACGTGGTAGAAAAGTGGCACCCATTGTCAGAGACATCATGCCTCCAGAAAATACAGGGAAAACACAAGATGGAGGAGACTGTGGGAAAAATTGAGTAGAAAATAGCAACACAATGATGTCACCAAAATAATGCTAAAACTAATATTAAACTTCAAAATTAAATAGAAATTGATTCTACATGAACTAAAATCTAAGTTTTCTGACTGTAGTTTTCGCAGAGAACTTGCACACAGTCCAGCACAACTTTAGACCTTCACATTTTGTGGTGTACTTCATAATAGCATTGGTGGTGCACACCGATGCAGACATTTGATTTTCTGCAGGCCTGTAGTTTCATTATGTTACTTCGTTGGCTTGCCAATTCAATTCAGTTCAATTCATTTTTGTATACCATTCTTCAGTGAGTGCAGACACAGAGTGTTACAAGTTTTCATGTAACTTGCAGGTACAGATTTTATAAATTATAGGTTGAGTATCTCTAATCTGAAATGTCAAAATCAGAAATGCTCCAAAATCCAAAACTTTTTAAGTGCCATAAGTGAAAAATTGCACACCTGTTCTCACTGATGAGCAGATGGGATTAATACACAAGCTGGTACATACCATTTACGACTGAGTTCTTTTTTCAATTTCAAGAGGTCCACTAACACGTGAATGACAGGTAGGGTTCTGGGGAGCTGCAGTTGCATTATAAGCGGGTGAAAGGCTCAATAACAGTTGTGTGGCACTTCCAAACTACTGCATGGGAGGTGAGTGAGCAGTGTGGTCCAGAAGTGCTGCGCACTACCTGTGCAACTTTGACGAAACACTTGCTCTGATGCTGTGTTGGCTCCAATATTTTAAACCATCGTCACTGCCAGACCTTTGTGCATTACTCGCTGTGTTTCTTGCTTATTCTCTGTGTAAGGTAACCCTTAATTTAAAATATTGCTTTGTAGATGGATACTAAACACATTCCATTGTTTGTTGTTGCTGGTCTTTAACAATTGCTGTAGATATTCTGCTAATTCTACTGTGCACAAATATTGTTTCAAAATTTACTACAGAATTATTAAAAATGTGCATAAAATTACCTTCAGTCTTTGTGAATAGATAGATAGATAGATAGATAGATAGATAGATAGATAGATAGATAGATAGATAGATAGATAGATAGATAGATAGATAGATAGATAGATAGATAGATAGATAGATAGATACTTTATTAATCCAAAGGGGAAATTCACATACTCCAGCAGCAGCATATTGATAAAAAACAATATTAAATTAAAGAGTGATAAAAATGCAGGTATAACAGACAATAACTTTGTATAATGTTATAATGTTGAATAAGGTGCATATGAAACATAAATAAATTTCATGTTTAGATTTAGGTCCCAACCCCAAGGTAATTCATTAGGTATATGTAAATATTTCAAAATCCAGAAATATCCGAAGTTCAAAATATTTCTGGTTCCAGGCATTATGGATTAGGAATTCTCAGCCTATACTATATACAAAATTAGTACACATTAAGACACAGATTTGTTAAAACAGACAGACAAAACAGAAACTGATTATCAAAAATAGAATACAATAACGCCTGTGCATTAATGAATTGTTCAACAATAATGGAGGAGTGAAAACCAAAATCTCCACTCAGCAGAATCCCTGAAAAAAAACCTGTGGGTTGGGTCCTCAATCAATTGTAAGAGAGGAAAAGAAAAACAAAGTCATATACATTCATAGTCCTGGAGACTTCGGCCAACTGGCCACATTCTACAGTAGAGTCTGTACTGGGCTGTCCAGTCTGATGACAGAATCTTTCAATTCAATGATTCCAATGCTGCTTTATCTGAAATGAGTTCTCCATGGGCAGGGCAGCAGCTTAGCAGTAGAGTAGTGGAATCAAGTGCCATATCAAGATACCAATATGAGAAACAGAATAAAGGAGGACTAGGAACAGTTTATAAATATTGTGATACTTATATTTCCATACAAATGACTACAGACATGCAGTATGCACAGCTAATCAGCAGCTCTAATCAGGGTATACTAAACTGCAGTGGTGATTCTTCAGGCTGGATTCCTGGACCCCGTGATTGTCAGAGGTGACTGTGTGCAGAGGGTACAGACCTATAAATACCTGGGAGTGCAGCTGAATGATAAATTGGACTGGACTGCCAATACTGATGTTCTTTGCAAGAGAGGACAGAGCTGACTATATACTTCCTTAGAAGGCTGGCGTCCTTCAACATCTGCAATAAGATGCTGCAGATGTTCTATCAGACGGTTGTGGTGAGTGCCCTCTTCTACGCGGTGGTGTGCTGGGGAGGCAGCATAAAGAAGAAGGAAGCCTCATGCCTGGACAAACTGGTGAGGAAGGCAAGCTCTATTGTTGGCATGGAGCTGGACAGTTTGACATCTGTGGCACAGCGACAGGCACTGAGCAGGCTCCTATCAATTATGGAGAATCCACTGCATCCACTAAACAGTGTCATCTCCAGACAGAAGAGCAGCTTCAGCAATAGATAGACTGCTGTCACTGTCCTGCTCCACTGACAGACTGAGGAGATCGTTCCTCCCCCACACTATGTGACACTTCAATTCCACCCAAGGGGGTAAACATTAACATTATACAAAGTTATTGTCTGTTATACCTGCATTTTTATCACTCTTTAATTTATTGTTTTTTATCAGTATGCTGCTGCTGGAGTATGTGAATTTCCCCTTGGGATTAATAAAATATCTATCTATCTATCTATCTATCTATCTATCTATCTATCTATCTATCTATCTATCTATCTATCTATCTATCTATCTATCTATCTATCTATCTATCTATCTATCTATCTATCTATCTATCTATCTATCTATCAAGGTACATCTCTTATATTGGCGGACAGATTATTCCACAATTTTTTGGTCCTGTAACTATAAGCTCAATCTCCCACTGTGATTATTAGTCCTTGGAATCATAAGCAAGCTGCCATCTTGAGATCCTAATGATAAGTAATGATAAGTTCAGATAAGTGTACAAGACCCTGGGAATTAAGACTTTATTTGTTAAAAGGAGAATTTCAAAAGCAGCTCTAAACTTACCAGGGAGCCAAAAACTTCAAAACTGGAGATTTGTTTGTATTTTCTTGTTCTTGTAATAATTCTTACAGCAGCTTTTTGAATCAACTGAAAGCTATTTAAAGAACAATTTGAACAGTCAGTGAATAAGGCATTGCAATAATCAATCCTACTAGAAATAAATGCATAAATTAATTTCTCAGTAGCCTGCATATTTAGAAAAAATAATTTTAAAATAGAAAAAGTGTATTTTGGATAGTTTTATAATGCGTACTATTGTCAAAGATAACACTTAAATTGTGCGCTGATTCAGTAAAACTAATGGTGATTTTAACTAAGTAAAAAGTGGCACAATAGTCAGCATCATTCCCCCAAATAAATAACATTTTTGTTCTATTCAGAAACAAGTAGTTTTCATCCATTCATTCCTTTAACTCACTGACATAATGTACTATGAATACCATCTGAGATTTGTTATTTTATCAAAAAGAAAGGCATAGTTGGGTGTTGTCTGCATACGAGGGAAAATTAATGTTATGTTTTCCAATGATAGTTAACAGCGGCAGCATTTAAAGTGAGAGCATTAAAGGTCTGAGTACTGAGCTCTGTGGGACACCATATTTAACTTTTGAGTACAATGAAGCTGAGAGGCTGATCGGTGGATGTACTGGTTAACTGATGCACGTTTAGAGGAATGCTACATATCTGTGTATTTTCAATAATTATCTTGAACATTTGATTGATATTCTAAAGGAAAGTTTATCTTTTTTTTCGCACCTTCATAATCACCATAAAACAATTTGGATTTTTTCCAGATATCAGTGAAGGGATTTAAATGTGCTTTAGTTACAACTGTAAATAGCACAATACCACAGAAAGTGGTTTATCTGACTAACCTTCAGCTGTACCTTTCTGCTCTAGGAACAGACTGATAAGAGGCAATGGACATATGTAATGGACACTGTGATGTACAGTAGGCACATTAAGCAACATTATTCATCCTTTTTTCATAAAACAAACCACACAGATTTGTTAAACAAATGTGAGCAAAGGTGTAAGCCCATGTGTGTTTGTGTAAGGGCTGAGGCTAGAAGCGAAGCTGTTAGCAGTGCACGGTTCATCGAGTTAATAATCGAGTCTGAAGAAGCAAGCACTGGAGGAGCACCTGGGTGAATATGCTTTACTTTCATTTCTTCATTTTCAGGATGTTGGCAACATACAAAATGTGTTTTTTAATAATAAGATTATATTTCCAGGAATTAAGTAGTTTAGCTTTATCATTGTTCAGCCCCTAGACATATAGTACTGTAAAGATAACTTAAAAAAAGCGGACTTCCAGTGACTATTTAATAGAGACAAGTAATTTTCTGGGACTTGCCTAATATTTAAAAGTGTTCTCATTTTCTGAATGTTCAGGAGGAAAAAACATGAATTATAGCGCTACAATTCTGACTGAGAATCTCCAGCAGAACGACACCTGCCTTCCGATAAAAGAAGAGTGCATCCCAAGGAGCAGCACAGTCACTGTTGTTCTAGTCATTTATGCACTTACTGTTTTCCCAGGAATCCCAGCTAATATAGCTGTTCTTTGTGCTTTGTGTTTAGAAAGACAAATTTCATTCTCAACGGACCTCATAACCTTCAGCCTGACATTGATTGATAGCTTTGTTTGCATAGCAAACCTGTTGCATTTATGTTCTGTGTTTCTTCCTGTGAAACTGTCTTTGCATTGTTTAGCTTTGGTTGTATTTGGCATATTTGGTAGACCTCTGTTTCTTGTTTGCATCTGCATAGATCGCTACTTGGCAGTGATTCACCCACTTGTGTTTCTTCACCTTAAAGAAAATAAAAAACACAAAATTATCTTCTGTATGGTCGCTTGGGCTGCTTCTCTATCTATCTACCTCTTTATGATTTTCACCCATTTTATATATACTATTGAGTTATCATGTGTGTACTTTCCAGTTGTCTTCATTTTTATATTTGCTTGCAATCTTTCCATTGCAAAGGATCTGAAAAGGTTGAGTCCTGGATCAGATAGAGTTCACCCAATAAAAAAGGCAGCACTGAAGAGGGTCAGTCTTGTTTTAGTCAATCTGACTCTTTGTTATTTTCCAGTAGCCTTTTTCATGCCACTTTATTATGTGCTTTGTAACAGAAATCAAATTATGGATTGTAATATACTGTTTATCCTTTGCAGTTTTGTTTACTTGGATAGCTGTGTAGAGCCTTTATTTTATCTTTGGTGTGTGAACAAGTTGCTATCATGTTACTCCTTTGTAGCAAATGCAATCTGCAAATGTACCAATTAAGACTCTCTGCAAAATAATACTGAATGTTGCAGCAAAGCAGTGTACACTTAAAGTGCTATGAAAAAGAGAGCTGGTGACTTTTTTTACCCTTTTCACATTTCTTAAGAAGCATGTACATTTTGTTCTAGCTTTTCTAGGAGGCAGAAGACAACCTTTCATAAACTGTGCACGAAGTATGTGTCACTGAGTTGCTGGAATTGCTTCTGTGATATGGAGATGGTCCAAAAACAGATGTAAAGCTGTTGTAGACTAACCTAGAGAAGGCCCTTTACTCCTTGATTATACACAGTCAGATGTGAGTGCCTGCCTCAAGTTAACTAGCTCCAATTGAGCAAAAGCATCACACCAGAATGATAAACAAGTTTGAAAATGTATGTATAGTGTAACATTCTGGTGAGTTCAGCAATTAAGTTAACTGATGTAAAGGTTGGAGCATGTAACATTATTTATTTAATTCATCCATGAATCAATTATCACATTTTTGTTTATTAAATATTTTTGTAACAATGAATGAAATTCAAAAATATTAGCAGTAATAGAATGCAATTATATGTATTAGTAGAGTACATTAAATATGTGCTTTTTAACTGTACTTTACAATGTCATGTCGTTAAAGAGGCAAGTCTCGGTCCAGTGAGGGAGCCTGTATGTAGCCAGGGGACCAGCTGAAGGTCAGCTGCAGCTACTGATAGGGCGACTCCCCTGTTGCAAGGCCCGTATGGAATAAACAGGGGAGCTGCCAGTTAAAAGGGAGAAGGCACTGGGTTTTATTTAAAAGGACAACATTCAGACAGTATCTTAACCTCGTTGTACAGGATTTATTTATTAGGGATTTTAACCTCCATTTGTCACCTATTTTTTAAGGAATGTTTATATATAGACCATTTTTTATACACTGCACTTTATTGGGGAATAGTTGTTTCGATTTTCTGTTAATAAAAGCACAGGACACTTTTACACCATCCCACTGCTACAAGTGTACTTTGTCCTCATTTGCCAGCTCATTCAGTTACGTTATTGATGGTGTAGGGTTTGAGAGACTCCCAAATGGGAAGAGGGAGCATGAAGCAGGACCCACACCATCACAAACATTTTTGTTAGAATATCCAATATGGTAAAATTAATAATTAATACTTTGAAAAGAAAATATTAATACAAAATGGCCAATACTGCCTTAAAATCACTATCAATATTACTCTATGAAAGGAGAAATAAAACTGAAAAAAGTTCCTTATCTACCTAATAAATTTATTAAAACATAGCAATTTGTTAAAATTATGTAAATAAGTAAGAACTTGGAAAGGACCTGATTTATTGTTTAATGGAAATACCAAAGGTGACAAATATACTAAAGATTTTAATTCTAGTCTGAACATATCTTGGAAGCAAAAATGGGGTTTCAGGTCCTGATAAACATAAATGCATACTCAGTGTGCTGTACATTAAACCTCTAAGTAATGGGCACCACACAAACTATAATCCTGCACTGTCCTAGCTATTAGTGGCCAGTGTGGTTATTGTTGCATGTCCAGTGACTCCACTCTTCTGCTCACAGACCACCTCCAATTCCTTTTCTAAACCCATCCTATGTTTATATCAGAGCACCTGCACCTTTCCCGAGTAATTAATTAGCTCAAACAGCATTTAGCTGCAAGTTAGTTCCTTATAGTAATAATCTGCAGATAATATTAATTAAATCAATTCAGTCTTGTAATATGCTTACATAATTGGTTGCCCTTTCCATTTATATTTTTGTATTTCTACGGTTAACTTACAGTACCTAAAGCAGCTGGAGAAAGGTATAGTAATTGTGTAATTGTGAGCTGCTTAGACATACGCACCCTCCCAATGTCTTACTTGCATTGAGCATTGTAGTGGCTGTCAGATGAGTAAAAGAGAAAAATAAACAAAATATATACAGTACGTTGAAAGGCCCGCTCCTTAGGCATAATTTAAACAGTAAACTCTTTCATAGTTGAAGTTGCCCAGAATTTTTCTGTGTTTTAAGATTAACAAGTTTACCAATTTGCCAATGCTTTTCAATTGGAGATTTTGAAGTTTCAGAGCTTTGTACAGCACAATCTGCTCAGGGTATCTCAATTAATATTGAACTGTCTAAACAAATGTCTCTATTATAAAAAAAAATCTTGGAAAGGAAAACCAGGGAGACGAGACGCGATCTTCTCGGAAGACACTTAAAAAACCCACGAGATGAAAGAGATTGGCCACAGAGCATCTCACAGGGACCGTAAACATGAGACTTGGTGCCAAGAGATTGTCCCAGGACCGTCTTGTGGGGACGTGGAGCATGAGATTCTTGCAAGACACACCCTACAACCAATATCATGTGTAAAGGCATGTTGCAGACACAGATCCTGCGCTCTCAGCTCATATAAAGCGTATAAGGACAATACGTTCTAGATGAAATGTCAACGACTAAGCGAAGAAGAAAGAGCAGCGCGGAGAAAAGAGACCCAAAAGCACTGGAGAGAAAAAAAATGCAGATAAGAGATTATGAAAGCAGTAGAATTCAAAAGGCTCAAAAAAAACAATGGCGTGATACATATGCAGAGAAAGGTAAAGAATATGAAAGCAGTAAAATTCGAAAGTATTGTAGCGTCCCAGCCAGGTTGAAGCCTTTTTTTTTTGAGTGACTGTTAGGTCCGATTGAGGGAGGGCGGAGTACGGCACGGAAGACTGACAGCGGTGTATTGATTGATGCAGTAAGGGGGGGGACCCAGGATGGGAGGAGGGGTTGGAGGGGGTGCTAGAAGGTTGTGTTTGGGGTTACGAAGTCGGCGTTCTTTTTCTTGATTGTTCAAGTAAAACTTTTGTGAGACGTTAATACGTCTGTCTGTTTTTGTTTTACTTCTTCTCTTTTCGAGCCGGATGCGGAGGTCGCTACATAATCAAAAAAAGATAGTAAAGATCGCATTATCACAAACAAAAGGAAATTATTACTCAAAAAAAAGGAAAATAATCATCACGGACCAGGTGTCATTGAAAAAATAGCAGGACAAAGCGAGGTCAGAAATAAAAGCCAAAGAGTAGAAAACAAAGTAAGATGTCATAAAGAGGTTCAAAAACGAGGGGGCAAAACACATGCAGAGCAGGTTAGAGATAATGAAAACAGTGGAATTCAAAAGACACAAAAAACGTAGGCACGATATACATGCAGAGCAAGTTACAGAATATAAAAGCAGAAAAATTCGAAAGTATCAAAAAAGATAAAGATTGCATTAGTGTTAAAAAAAGAGAAACTATTACTCTGTGAAATAACGGAAAGGCGAATAGAGATCAAATATATGGACATAGGTGATATGTCAGAAGTATGGAAATATTGTAAGGCTTTGAAGTTTAAGAGACTTGTAGATTATCTAATTCATGTTACCATCAGGGAAAAGTAGTGTTTCTACACAATGAGGAGACATTTCCAAGAGAATTAAAAGATTTGATGTTTGGGGAAAGTGAAATCCACAAACAGTCAGTCAGTCAGTCATTTCACAACCCGCTATATCCTAACACAGGCTCACGGGGGTCTGCTGGAGCCAATCCCAGCCAGCACAGGGCGCAAGTCAGGAACAAACCCCGGGCAGGGCGCCAGCCCACCGCAGAATCCACAAACACTACAAGCAAAATATAGGAGTCTACAATAATCTTTTCACCTTCGCATCATTCAATGCTCAAAATGTAGATTTACACAATAATGGACCATACACTATGAGAATCTGTGGTCCCGCAACAGTTAAAGCAACAAAAAGCTTAATTTCATAGAAAACACAGTTCAGTCAGGTGTATATTTAGGATCACAAAGAAGCGATGCAAATTTTAACAGGCGACAAGAAAGGTAATGTAGTATATATTCCGCAAATAATATTAGAGACCAAAGGAGATCTTGATATGACATTCGCATTAAAATGTTTACAGTTTCCCGTGAGAATAGCTTTTGCTATGACAATTAATCAATGACAGGGACAAATATTAGAAAAAGCTGGATTATTTATTAAGAAAATCATGGGCAGTTATATGTTGCGTTGTCACAATGTATCTCCAAAAACAGAATCAAAATTCAATGCAATCTTGAAGAAAAGGTAATTCCAAATATTGTTTTTACTGAAGCTTTAAAGTAAAAGTGCAAATAATGAAATTGAAACGTTTCCAAGGTAAAAAAAAAAACGTTTAAAATTGTATATATCAAAATAACCAAACACGGGATTTGGCGAGTGAAGTGAGCAGGGGGCAGAGCCCCCTAGTTTCCTTGAAGAACAAGCATGCCACATTTCTGGAAAATTGTTCCATGGGAACAAAGAAATAAAATAAAAATAACTTGAAAACCGAAAGGTATTAAAACACCTCATGATGAGGATTATTTAAAAGATAAAAATAAAACAAAAACTAGCAATAGCAGTTGGACAGTATATGGAGCTTACAGTTTCTTTAAAGAAAAAAAATAGCTGCCTTGGCCTAGGATTACTGGTGATATTGTGACTGTGAGTTAGCTATAAAAATAAAAGAAGAATTATTTTCATTTAATTCCAGAAATAAAAAAAATAATTAAATGAAACCTGCTATTTTAAACTTGCTTATTTTAAACATTACTCGAGAATGTTATTCTGACAAGTGGCACATGCACAACATACTCTTGCTAAGAATCTGTAGTTGTAAACCTCAGATGGATTTTAAATCGCTAAATTGTAAGCATCTTGGAGAGGGCTGTGGATCAAAAAAGTTATTTTTTGTGATCCTGGATTTCAAAAGACCCAGAAAGGGGTTGCACACTCTAAAATTCAAAAGCCAGACCAACCTTTCACACAAGTCTGAACCCATAGAGTAGGCCTGGCCACAGGCATCCTGACCCCATACTCAAAAGCAGACTTATAGCCTGCACAGGCCCAAAATTGGGGCAAAGGCTTCTAAGTCACATCAAAAGAAAGAGGAGAAAAAAATGTTTTTAATCTGGCTTAAAAACTAAAACAAGGAGTCTCTAAGGATTAAACAATGTACTAAACGAACTCAAAAGGATAATATAAAAAAGCACCAAAAAGAAAAAAAACCAACTATAGTAGATTGCCCTAAAAGTCAGCCTTGGCCATATAGCTAATGTGTTTGTTCTGTGCAGCACTTTCATGGGTAACAATGAGGTAGCCAGCCTTTGACCCTGCTAAGGTTTTTAAGCTGTGGTAGCCAGTCTCTGCCTTATTGCTCTGTTTGACTTGTGCAGCCCTTTCAAAGGTAACAATCTGGGAAGTCCCAGCAGGAGCACAGCTCTTGACCTTTGCTAAGGCATTCTAAAGTACCTCATTTTAAGAGCAAGTGACCCAGGGGCAGTGATAGGCCCTGGACCTCTTTTGAGGTATTCTTGCTTTGCATTTCATCTGTAACATGGCGGTCAGTAACAGACCTCTGGACACTATTGTGTTTGAGACATGAGTGATGAGTGGACGTTAAATAGGTAAGTACTAAGGGGGTGCACATGTAAATGAATTCTGATAATTTAGGTATTAACTTGTTCACTAATACAAAGAGAACCTTAGAGGTAAAAGTGAATACTTGTACATGGCACACAAACAGTAAATAAGCTTTGCAAGAGGATGAACCACCAACTCTGACTTGCAGAAACAAGATCTAGCATAGATTTTTCAAATAAAAACAATTTGATTACAAAAACATTCAAGAAAGCAAAAAGAAGGAAGTAGACAGGATTTGCCATCAAGGCAATTCCAAGCAAACAAGCCCAAAAACACCATCCAGAAATCAGAAACCCAAAAGCATAAGCAAAAGTTTCAAAAAGGCAGTAAATATAAAGAAATACCAATGGCAAAAAGGGAAAAATCACCAACAATCAAGCACATACAATGTACCATGGAGGGATAGCAATTCCCATGGGCCTTTATAAGGCCAACGACAGGTCTTTAATGATGATTGATAGGTGGCCCTGTCTGTTGGGAAACCACTCACACAACACAAGGGGCACAGCAGAATAATAAACTAAAAACATAACTATACTAATAATAAATGTAAAGAACAACACTAACAAAAAAAATAATAACAAAAGGACCAAAAATGAACAAAAAGGATATAAAAATGAATTTAAACATAAGCCAGGGTGAACGTAATAGTAATTCTCCAAAAAGTATTTAAACATCTGAAGTAAGAAAAACATTTTATGTGCTTAATTGTTTGAGCTTATCATTCAGAATAAATTTGAAAGCTTACCTCACATTTCACCACCATAGTGCATCATTCACAAAACTGTGGCAGCTGAATCAATTCAGTGATTAATATCTCAGAAACGCCCCCATTCTCAACAAGAACCTCAGGGTTCATTAGCTGATCTTAGAATCAACTGGGGTGACTGCAAAACATCATATTGAGCTGCAAATTCTTTCAGTGTGTAATAAACATCTAAGGCTGGATTAAGATGCCTGCAGGCTCCTGGATGATTTAGCACCTTCACAGAGAGCTGATCATACTTTTAACAATGCAGCACGTGAACACCATGTCATCAAGCATGGGGTGGAGACTGCTGAAAAGGCCACTTGCCATCACAGGCCCCTGGGCACACACCCAGAATCTCCTGATGTTAGATCTGCCCATGTAGACATCAGGGTTTAATGAGGCCTGGCTGGCAACTCAAACTTATCCCAGCCTACCTTGGTCTGCTTAGCCAGCCCCGTTTATAACCTGATATTCATGAGAAATACAAACAGGACACAAGACAAGATGCCCCCTTGGCAGAGTCCCACACTCACAATGAACATATGCAAATTAGCAATGAATTTGCAAATACACATCTTGCAGGTTAAGGATCAAAAGACCTGCAGCAGTTAGTTTCTATAAGTTTGGAGCATCTGTTACAAGATAACCATGCTGTACATTGGTATAAGTCTTTTCCAACTCTATACAGCACCTGTAGATACAATTAGAAAACTTCCATGATCTTTAAACTCTCTGTACAAGAGCTTGTCATCTGTTCTTTGACCAGGGCGCAAATTGCATTCTTCCTCCTGAATCTAAGGTCTCACTATGAAAAGAAGAGCCTGGTCCAGTCTCCCACCAATCATTTCTGTGAAGCTCCTCTGTAACTGACAAATATCATCTTGTAGCTCGTAACCCAGCCACAGGGGATGCACAAACCAGTGTGTTTTTTCGTGCCAGTCCCAAGCCCAGATAAATGGGGAGGGTTACGTTAGGAAGGGCAACCGGTGTAAAATTTTGCCAAATCAATATGCAAACAACAATACAAATTTCCTTACCAGATCGGTCGAGCCCCGGGTTAACAGTACTGTTAGCCAACAGGGTGCTGGCGGAAATTGGACTACTGTTCGCCAAAGAAGAAGAAGGAGAAGAAGAGGGGGGAGACATGTCCAGAGGCAGGAAGAGAGGAGGAAAGTAAAGAGAGTGGAACTGAGGGTAGGAACTTTAAATGTTGGCAGTATGACTGGTAAGGGGAGAGAGTTAGCAGATATGATGGAGAGAAGGAAGGTTGATATATTGTGCGTGCAAGAGACTAAATGGAAGGGGAGTAAGGTCAGGTGGATTGGAGGTGGATTCAAATTGTTCTATCATGGTGTGGATGGGAGGAGAAATGGGGTAGGAGTTATTCTGAAGGAACAGTATGTCAAGAGTGTTTTGGAGGTGAAAAGAGTGTCAGGCAGAGTAATGATTATGAAGCTGGAAATTGGAGGTGTGATGATGAATGTTGTTAGTGCATATGCACCGCAAGTTGGGTGTGCAATGGGTGAGAAAGAAGATTTATGGAGTGAGTTGGATGAAGTGATGAACAGTGTACCCAAGGGACAGAAAGTGGTGATTGGAGCAGATTTCAATGGGCATGTTGGTGAAGGGAACAGTGGAGATGAGGAGGTGATGTGTAGGTATGGTGTAAAGGAGAGGAATGGAGAAGGTCAGAGGATAGTGGATTTTGACAAAAGGATGGACATGGCTTTGGTGAATATGTATTTTAAGAAGAGGGATGAACACAGGGTTACATACAAGAGTGGAGGAAGATGCACACAGGTAGATTACATCCTATGCAGAAGAGTTGATCTGAAGGAGATTGAAGACTGCAAAGTGGTGGCAGAGAAAAGTGTAGTTAAGCAGCATAGGATGGTGGTCTGAGATCAAGAAGAGGAAGAGAGTGAGGGCAGAGCCAAGGATCAAATGGTGGAAGTTGAAAAAGGAAGACTGCAAGGTTGAGTTTAGGGAGGAGGTGAGACAGGCACTGGGTGGCAGTGAAGAGTTACCAGACAGCTGGGAAACTACAGCAGATGTAGTAAGGGTGACAGCAAGAAGGGTGCTTGGCGTGACATCTGGAAAGAGGAAGGAGGAAAAGGAAACCTGGTGGTGGAATGTGGAAATACAGAAGAGTATATAGAGGAAGAGGATGGCAAAGAAGAAGTGGGATAGTCAGAGAGATACCGAAAGTAGATAAGAGTACAAGGAGATAAGGGACAAGGTGAAGAGAGAGGTGGTGAAGGCTAAAGAAAAGGTGTATGATGAGTTGTATGAGAGGTTGGAGACTAAGGAGGGAGAAAAGGACCTGTACCGATTGGCTAGATAGACATAGGGACCGAGCTGGGAAAGATGTGCAGCAGGTTAGGGTGATAAAGGATAAAGATGGAAATGTACTCACAAGCGAGGAGAGTGTGTTGAGCAGATGGAAAGAGTACTTTGAGAGGCTGATGAATGAAGAAAATGAGAGAGAAAAGAGGTTGGGTGATGTGGAGATAGTGAATCAGGGAGTGCAATGGATTAGCAAGGAGGAAGTAAGGACAGCTATGAAGAGGATGAAAAATGGAAAAGTCGTTGGTCCAGATGACATACCTGTGGAAGCATGGAGGTGTTTAGGAGAGATGGCAGTGGAGTTTTTAACCAAATTGTTTAATGGAATCTTGGAAAGTGAGAGGATGCCTGAGGAGTGGAGAAGAAGTGTACTGGTGCCAATATTTAAGAATAAGGGGGATGTGCAGGACTGCAGTAACTACAGGGGAATAAAATTGATGAGTCACAGCATGAAGTTATGGGAAAGAGTAGTGGAAGCTAGGTTACAATGTGAGGTGATGATTAGTGAGCAGCAGTATGGTTTCATGCCAAGAAAGAGCACCACAGATGCAAAGTTTGCTTTGAGGATGTTGATGGAGAAGTTTAGAGGAGGCCAGACGGATTTGCATTGTGTCTTTGTGGACCTGGAGAAAGCATATGACAGGGTGCCTCGAGAGGAGCTGTGGTATTGTATGAGGAAGTCAGGAGTGGCAGAGAAGTACATAAGAGTTGTACAGGATATGTACGAGGGAAGTGTGACAGTGGTGAGGTCTGCAGTAGGAGTGACGGATGCATTCAAGTTGGAGGTGGAATTACATCAGGGATCAGCTCTGAGCCCTTTCTTATTTGCAATGGTGATGGACAGGTTGACAGATGAGATTAGACAGGAGTCCCCGTGGACTATGATGTTTGCTGATGATATTGTGATCTGTAGCGATAGCAGGGAGCAGGTTGAAGAGACCCTGGAGAGGTGGAGATATGATCTAGAGAGGAGAGGAATGAAGGTCAGTAGGAACAAGACAGAATACATGTGTGTAAATGAGAGGGAGGTCAGTGGAATGGTGAGGATGCAGGGAGTAGAGTTGGTGAAGGTGGATGAGTTTAAATAGTTGGGATCAACAGTACAGAGTAATGGGGATTGTGGAAGAGAGGTGAAAAAGAGAGTGCAGGCAGGGTGGAATGGGTGGAGAAGAGTGTCAGGAGTAATTTGTGACAGACGGGTAACAGCAAGAGTGAAAGGGAAGGTCTACAGGATGGTAGTGAGACCAGCTATGTTATATGGGTTGGAGACGGTGGCACTGACCAGAAAGCAGGAGACAGAGCTGGAGGTGGCAGAGTTAAAGATGCTAAAATTTGCATTGGGCATGACGAGGATGGATAGGATTAGAAATGAGTACATTAGAGGGTCAGCTCAAGTTGGACGGTTGGGAGACAAAGTCAGAGAGGCGAGATTTCAATGGTTTGGACATGTGCAGAGGAGAGATGCTGGGTATATTGAGAGAAGAATGCTAAGGATAGAGCTGCCAGGGAAGAGGAAAAGATGAAGGCCTAAGCGAAGGTTTATGGATGTGGTGAGAGAGGACATGCAGGTGATGGGTGTAACAGAACAAGATGCAGAAGACAGAAAGATATGGAAGAAGATGATCCGCTCCACTTTTATCTGCAAAACCTACTACCACAGATCTTAACTGTATCAATATTTTGCCAGTATAAATGTGAGAAAAGTTGTGCTAAAATATCTTTGGTAGCCTACCAGGTACAATCAGGCAAAGTAATCGACAGCAAAGGATTAACAAATAGGGAAGGGTTCAGTCTATCGGTCTTGTTTGACAAAATCATCATGAAAACAGCAATTAAGAAATGAGCCGCTCGGAAAAGTTGCATTTTGAAATACAAACAGTCTTTAAAAATATGACCGCTTTGAAATAAAGAATGTAATAATCATTACATGTAATGTAATTACATTGTATTTCATAATAATTAGATACATTTTATTCAATTATTCTTAATATATCGACTAGTTTATATACTGTACATTGCAGTAATTTTGCTTGTGGTTATTTATTTCATAATTCCCTTTTTATTTATTTAATTTTGGCACAAATTGGGTTCCAAAGACACCATTAGTGCACTCCTTTTTTACTCACAGACCCCAATAACCTATTTTCTCTACAGTCATATGAAAAAATTTGGGAACATCTCTCAGCCAGCATAATAATTTACTCTACTTTCAACAAAAAGATAACAGTGGTATGTCTTTCATTTCCAAGGAACATCTGAGTACTGGGGTGTTTTCCAAACATAGATTTTTAGTGAAGCAGTATTTAGTTGTATGAAATTAAATCAAATGTGAAAAACTGGCTGTGCAAAAATTTGGGTCCCCTTGTAATTTTGCTGATTTGAATGCATGTAACTGCTCGATACTGTGTGGCTCCCGGACGGGGCTCATGCCCGGCCGGGATGCCCAGGAAGACAGGAGGAGGGCTCATTCCTCCTCCAGACCGCGAGGGGGCGTCCGCCCTGGTTCTATTGTGGGCTACGGGTACAAAGCTTGGCAGCTCAACCCTGTAGGGGCCCGTGATCACCACCAGGGGGCGCCCTGATGCCTTGGGAGCCCTGGACCTCAGCACTTCCGCCACACCCGGAAGTGCTGGGGGGAAGAGGATTGAGGACACCCAGAGGACTTCCAGGTACACAGCCAGAGCTTCCGCCACACAGGGGTGTGTCAACGGAGGATCCTCAGGAAGCACCTGGAGTCCATCCGGGGGTGTATAAAAGGGGCCGCCTCCCTCCATTCAATGGCAAGAGTCGGGTGGAAGAGGACGAAGCTTGGTGGAGAGGGACCAGAGACTGAGAAGGCATTGTGTTGTGTGGCCAGGACTTAAGGGGTGATTGGTGCTGCAGCACTGGGTTTGTACACTTCAAAACTAGTAAATATTGTATAATAAACGTGTGTGTGGTGAAACCATCATGTCTACCTGTCTGTGTCCGGGCTGTTCCCCACAATGGCATCCTAGATGGGACGATCCACCTGTTCCAAGGCGGGGAACCCCAGAAAAAAATAATTTTGTGGATGGCTCGGCGCAGCAGGTGTGCCCACACACGTGCCGCAGGAGTGGCGTGCCTACAACCCAACAGGAAAGTCTTGCCCGACGGACCTTTAACGGACTGCAGTCACAAGGTTCTCTCCTGGTGCGGTGGAAGATCGACGGGCCTTACCTGAGTGCAGCGGGCTCCAGGGAGTGTGCTGTCGCAGAGGGCGCCTGGGACGGCGCGGTGTCGAGGGAGGCTACGCCGGGGACGTTTCCCCGGACAGACGGGACCCGAGAGGTAAGTTCCCTGCTTGTCAGCAACCGGCCCTGCGGGGCCGCATGTGTTTTGTGTTTAGCAGGCAGGGGCTGCCCGGATCCTTGTCGGTGGCAGACTCGCGCTGCTCTGCAGGGCTTTCAGGAAGTGGTAGCAGCAGCAGAGGCTGCAGAGAGGGAGACACTGCAACTCAAAGAGCCAGCTCGTCACTGCACCAGGAGGAGAAGATCAAAATGGCCACGGACCGGAAGTCCCTCCCCATGACAGGCACAGGATTGGCCGGTGTGTCTTGGGTTCCTGCTAATGACTGTATAGAGGCAGGACCTAGAAATGCCAGTCTCGTGCCGGGGGGAGACCCGATTGGGCCGGAGGAGGAGGCCCACAGGAAGCAGTCGAAGCAAGGGGCTGACAGACAGGTAGGCTCTGTGCTGGCTGACTTCCTGTCTTTGCCAGTAGTGCTGCGTGTTTTGGAGGCGTTCCTTCAGGCTGCAGCGCCGCTGTTACAGATGCTCGGTGCGCTCCGTGCAGACCTGCAGGAGCTGGAGGTGAAGGCGGGCACGTCATCACAGACGCTGCATGCTGCGGTGGAAGGACGCGTCGCTGGATCCTTTGGCCGGAGTCGTACGGCGGGGAAGGTAAGTGAAGCTGACCCCGTACAGCATAAAGGAGAGCCCACCGAAATTGGCCATGATCCAAATGAGCGGTATCGAGTAGAGGGATCTCCGACAGCGGATGCGGCGGTGCAGGCTGTTGGCGAGGTGAGGGGAGTAACATCGAGAGGGCAGGCAGGAGAGGGGCTGATGAGTGCCCTGGGTCCTAGCGTCCAACGCCCCGAGCCTGCGACAGTTTCCCGTCGTTATGTATGGACGCAGACGGGCTTAGATCTGTGCGTTTCCCATGCACGGACCCAGACCGTCGGGGCGTCCAAGAGTGATAGGAGGAATCGAGGGGTGAATGCCGGTTCCTCTGATAGGAAAGGACGTGCAGCTGGGTGCGCACGTCCAGAGAAGGGCCATCCTCTGCGGAAGCAGAGGGAAACTCCAGTGACGGTGGAGGAGACGACAGTGTGAGCGGACCCGTCAGATACAATCAGATGGGCAGGGAACCTGCGGAGGAGGTGCCGAACAGGCAACTCGCGGGGTGCCGATAGGAGGGGAGAACGCTGCCAGTGTGCGGCACAGAGGGACATCAGGTGGTGGCATCCAGGCAGCGCTTTTGCCCCTCTTTCTGTTTTGGTTGCAGGAACGGACCCCGGATGCGCAATAGGGCCTGCTTCATTGGGGAACTGCCCTCCCGGGACGGACCGCTGCACTGGAGGACTCTTCACTGGCGATGGGGCAGCCCTGCGACCGGTGGAGGCTATGAAGGCGCAAGGGGCGCAAAGACCTCGGAGGGGGTGCCGAAAAAACGAGTTCCAGGGTGCCGGATTGGACCCTGGACAAATAGTAGGACCCACTTCGGGGTTGAACCGCCCTCACGGGTTGTGTCGCTCAGACCGACGTGTCTTCGCTGGCGATGGGGCACTGTGGCATCCGGATGGGGCTCATGCCCAGCTGGGACGCCCAGGAAGACAGGAGGAGGGCTCATTCCTCCTCCAGACCGTGAGGGGGCGTCCGCCCTGGTTGTATTTGGGGCCACGGGTACAGGGCTTGGAAGCCCAACTCTGTAGGGGCCCGTGGTCACTGCAAGGGGGCGTCCCCCTGCCTGAAGGACCCTGGACCCCAGTACTTCTGCCACACCAGGAAGTGCTGGGGGGAAGAAGAGAGGGAACACCCAGAGTGCTTCCAGGAGGACAGTCGGCATTTCCGCCACACTGGGGCGTGTCCGCGGGATTTCCGGTGCACACCTGGAACACATCCGGGTACGGATAAAAGGGGCCGCCTCCCTTCATTCGAGGCTGGAGTCGGGTGGAAGCAGGATGAGGTCGGAGAAAGAGAGAAGGAGGCGGTCTGAAGAGTCAGAGTGGTTGGCCTGGACTTTGGGGAAGATTGGGGTTTGTGGCACTTATGGACATTTGTACATAATAGGTATTGTAAATAAATGTGTGTTGGGTGACATGAGTGTCTGCCTGTCTGTGTCCGAGCCAGTCTCCACAACTGATTACTTGCAACACCAAATTGATTGGATTAGCTTGTTAAGCCTTGAACTTCATAGACAGGTGTGTCCAATCACGAGAAAAGGTATTTAAGGTGGTCAATTGCAAGTTGTGCTTCCTTTTGACTCTCCTCTGAAGAGTGACAGCATGGGATCCTCAAAGCAACTCTCAAAAGATCTGAAAACAAAGTTTGTTCAGTCTCATGGTTTTAGGGGAAGGCTACAAAAAGCTACCTCAGAGGTTTAAACTGTCAGTTTCAACTGTAAGGAATGTAATCAGGAAATGGAAGGCCACAGGCACAGTTGCTGTTAAACCCAGGTGTGGCAGGCCAAGAAAAATACAGGAGCAGCATATGCACAGGATTGTGAGAATGGTTACAGACAACCCACAGATCACCTCCAAAGACCAGCAAGAACATCTTGCTGCAGATGGTGTATCTGAACATTGTTCTACAATTCAGCACAATTTGCACAAAGAACATCTGTATGGTAGGGTGATGAGAAAGAAGCCCTTTCTGCACTCACGCCACAAACAGTTGCTTGTTGCATGCAAATGCTCATTTAGACAAGCCTGATTCATTTTGGAACAAAATGCTTTGGACTGATTGGACAAAAATTGAGTTATTTGGTAATAACAAAAAGTGCTTTGCATGTCAGAAGAAGAACACGGCATTCCAAGAAAAGCACCTGCTACCTGTAGTAATAGGACTACTATTCCCATGATGCTTTGCGGTATGCCCAGGATGTTGAAGGGTTGGGAACTGCATGCTGGTTGTTGAATAAACGTTTTCTAAGGTTGCGACTCCGTGTCCCGCGTCCTCATTATACATGGTGTCAGAAGCTACGAACTGTAAGTCTCCAGTCTGTTTTAAAAGTTCGGAAGATGTTGTTATTACCGTCGCAGGACAGATGAGAGGGTGTGCGCACGGCTGTGTCAGGAAGAGTCAGCTGGTGTGAGTGAAAGTCGCTGCGAGGCACATGCAGGCGGAGGGAGATGCGCAGCAGGTGGACGCATCTGAAAGTTTGGATCCTGAACGCGAGGAGAACAGGGATTTACCAACCAGGATGGCGACAACTGTGCAAATAACTCCCCCAGAGCCGTTCGACTTTACCTGTCCCACAGACTGGCCGAAGTGGATCAGACGATTCGAAAGGTTCAGAATTGCAACAGCTCTCAATGAAAAAACGGAGGAATATCAGGTGAATTCGCTCTTATATGCCATGGGAGATGCAGCTGATGATGTTTTGGCGGTTTTACCTCTGTCTGATGCAGATAAAAAGAAATATGACTCTGTTAAATCAGCATTTGAACAGCATTATGTGGGAAAACACAATGTTATTTTTGAAAGAGCACAGTTTAACTCAAGACGGCAACAAGAAGGGGAGAGTGCAGAGTCCTTCATCACAGCTGTACATAAGTTGTCAGAGAACTGTGGTTTTGGAGTGCTTAAGGAGGAACTTATAAGAGACAGAATTGTGGTTGGCATTAAAGACAAAAAGTTGTCAGAACAGCTACAACTGGACTCAGATTTAACACTTTCTAAAGCCATACTTAAGGTCAGACAGAGCGAAACTGTGAGGAAACAACAAACAATATTGCTCAGCAGTGTACAAGAGGAAAAAACTTCCAACATGGACGCCATACGGACAAACATGAAGAAAGCAAAGCCACAAACGTGGCAACAGACAAAGAAAAGACAAGGACCAGACAAGCTGTGTGTTAAAGAGTGTGGCCGCTGTGGGCGTAAAAATACACACTCATGGAAAGACTGTCCCGCTAGAGACGTTGAATGTCGTAAGTGTCATAAAAAGGGACATTTTGCCGTAGTTTGTCGCAATAGTGAAGCTGCAGGCTTACGTGAGGTTGTAGAATGTCAAGATAACAGCGAAGATTTTGTGTTTTTGGGAGAAGTAGGGACTGAGAGATCCAAACCATGGGTAGAAAAAGTCCTAATGAATGGGGAAAATGTTGAGTTTAAGTTAGACACTGGGGCAGATGTTACGTCCATTCCTGAGAAGTGGTACATACCAGAACGAGATGGAGCACTGCAGAAACCCCAAAAGACTCTTTTAGGGCCTGGTGGATACCCACTTAACGTGAAGGGCTGCTATAAAGCACAAATAATAGCAAAAGGCCGCAGTACATCAGAGGATATTTACCTGGTTTCAGGGCTAGTTCAGCCACTATTAAGCAGACCAGCATGTGAAGCTTTGGGCTTGGTGTACAGAGTACACACAGTTATGAAGTCTGATGTAGATTTCAGAGCTGCTTATCCAGAGGTTTTTCAGGGTTTAGGCAAGCTACATGAGTCTTACCACATTCAGCTAGAACAGGGAGCTACACCGGTGGCTCTGTCTGTCCCCAGAAGGGTCCACCTGCCCCTCAGAGATGCAGTGCGTGCAGAGCTACACAGAATGGAAGGAATGGGAGTTATTTCTAAGGTTACTGAGCCAACAGCATGGTGTTCAGGCATGGTAGTCATCCCCAAAGTAGGTGGGAAGCCACCTAGGATATGTGTAGATCTCACACCTTTAAACGCAGTAGTAAAAAGAGAACGTCATATCCTTCCAGCAGTAGACCAAACACTAGCGATGTTGAAAGATGCTAGGGTGTTTACAAAACTGGACGCTCGATCTGGATTTTGGCAAATCCCTCTTACTCCACAGTCAAGGCCCCTCACAACTTTCATCACTCCTTTTGGGAGATATCACTTCAACCGCCTCCCATTTGGAATATCATCGGCGCCAGAACATTTTCAGAGGAGGATGTCTCAAATGCTCGAGGGCTTTGAGGGAGTCATCTGCCATGCCGATGATGTGCTTGTCTATGGCAGGGACAAACAAGAACATGACCAAAGACTTCACCGTGTGCTCCAAAAGTTTCAAAAAGAAGGACTCACTTTAAATGAAAAATGCGAGTTTGCCAAGACTGAAATCATGTTTGTGGGTCACAAGGTTTCCGCAAACGGCATTGAGCCTGACCCAAACAAAGTCAAGGCGATACAACAGCTGCCGCAACCCACATGTGTGGCAGATATGCGACGTCTCATGGGCATGGCCAACTACCTTGCAAAGTTTGTGCCACAGCTCGCCACGATAACAATGCCATTAAAGGATCTGCAAAAGGAGAGAAATGAATGGAGTTGGGCAGAACCCCAAGAAACAGCTTTTCAAGGACTGAAAGGGATACTAAGCTCTCCAGAAGTACTTGCTCAGTACTCTAACATGGCAGACACAAGAGTGGCAGCGGATGCATCGTCATATGGGATTGGAGCTGTTCTTACACAAAAGCAGCAAGATGGTTCATGGCGACCCATTACATACATTTCAAGAGGACTAACAGACACCGAGAGGCGCTACGCCCAAATTGAAAAGGAGGCGTTAGCTGTCACATGGGCATGTGAAAGACTGTCATCATACTTAATGGGTCTACATTTCACTTTAATGACAGACCATAAACCTCTGGTCCCTCTGCTCAGCACTAGGGGCTTGGATGATCTTCCCCCGAGGGTCTTGAGGTTTCGTTTAAGACTGCTACGCTTTACCTTTAACATCATTCATGTGCCAGGAAAGAACCTCGTCACAGCTGATGCCCTGTCTAGAGCACCGCTACCTGGTCCGCCCTCTGCAGGTGAGCTGCAGTTTGAAAAAGAGGTGGAAGTTTTTGTTGACAGTCTGGTGATCTGTCTCCCAGCCTCAGACAGGAAGTTGGAGACTGTAAAGACGGCACAAAAAGAAGATTATGTGTGTAGAAAAGTGATTGAGCACTGTTCCACTGGATGGCCAGAGAAATGCCAGCTAGACCCAGACATTAAGCCCTTTTGGCAGCATAGAATGGACTTTCATCTTGCAAACGATCTTCTGATGAAAGGACAGAGATTGGTAATACCACATATCCTCAGAACAAACATTCTAGAGCGTCTGCATGAAGGCCATCAGGGGATTTCCAAGTGCAGAGCCAGAGCTCGAGAGTCTGTTTGGTGGCCAGGCATCTCCACAGAGATTGGTCGCATGGTGGATAGCTGCGAGATGTGTCAAAAACACAGGGTACAGTCTCACGAACCACTGATACCAACTCAGGTCCCAGACCGCCCATGGCAAAAGGTCGGTATGGATCTTTTTGAATGGTCCAAGAGACAATACCTTCTCTTAATAGACTTTTTCTCAAGATATATTGAGGTAATTGAGCTTAAGTGCACTTCGGCTGAAGTCACCGTTAAAGCTATCAAGGAGATCTTTGCAAGACATGGAACTGCAGAGACTGTTGTTTCTGATAACGGGCCACAGTTTTCCTCAGATCTATTCAAAATGTTTGCAGAGGAGTATCAGTTCACACATGTCACCAGCAGCCCACGTTATCCCCAAGCCAACGGGGAGGCCGAACGTGCAGTGCGGACTATAAAGGACTTGTGGAAGAAGGATCCTGATCATAGCCGAGCACTACTGGCATACAGAGCCACTCCACTGGAACATGGGTTCTCGCCAGCACAACTGCTAATGGGGAGAAACCTGCGTACGTCCCTACCCCAACCAACAGCTAAAATGGATCCTCAGTGGCCGGACCTGCTTGCTTTTCGAAAGAAGGATGAAGAAGGACGGCGTCAGCAGGCAAAATATTACAACAGGAGACACAGGTCCAGACCTCTGTCACAACTCACACCTGGACAGAAGATTTGGATCACTACAGAAGGAACTAGTGGTGCAGTTTTCAGGTCTGCCAGTACTCCCAGATCATATGTGGTAGAAACAGATAGGGGTACTTTCAGGCGAAATAGAAGCCATCTTCGACCCACAGGAACTATTACTAGGTCTGGTCAAATGGTGAAAGCGCCTGACAGAATGGATTTGTGAACTATCAGAGAAAATAACATCGCACAAGTGTTCTAAATCTAAGTGGTTGCATATGTTTTGCTGTGTAAAAGAAAAAAAAAAAGTGTTCATTATGTGTTGTTGGGAAAGAAAGAGAAAGGGAAAAAGGAAAAGACGAATAAAGCTAAAAGGAGGAGGTGTAGTAATAGGACTACTATTCCCATGATGCTTTGCGGTATGCCCAGGATGTTGAAGGGTTGGGAACTGCATGCTGGTTGTTGAATAAACGTTTTCTAAGGTTGCGACTCCGTGTCCCGCGTCCTCATTATACACTACCTACTGTCAAATTTGGAGGTTCCATCATGCTGTGGGGCTGTGTGGCTAGTTCAGGGACCGTGGCCCTTGTTAAAGTCGAGGGTCAGATGAATTCAACCCAATAAAAACAAATTCTTCAGGATAATGTTCAAGCATCAGTCACAAAGTTGAAGTTACTCAGAGGTTGGATATTCCAAGAAGACAATGACCCAAAACACAGTTTGAAATCTACAAAGGCATTCATGCAGAGGGAGCAGTACAATGTTATGGAATGGCCATCACAGTCCCTGACTTGAATATCATCGAAAATCTATGGGATGATTTGAAGCAGGCTGTCCATGCTCAGCAGCCATCAAATTTAACTGAACTGGAGAGATTTTGTATGGAAGAATGGTCAAAAATACCTCCATCCAGAATCCAGACACTCATCAAAGGCTATAGGAGACGTCTAGAGGCTGTTATATTTGCAAAAGGAGGCTCAACTAAGTATTGATGTAATATCTCTGTTGGGGTGCCCAAATTTATGCACCTGTCTAATTTTGTTATGATGCATATTGCATATTTTCTGTTAATCCAATAAATTTAATGTCACTGCTGAAATACTACTGTTTCCATAAGGCATGTCATATATTAAAAGGAAGTTGCTACTTTGAAAGCTCAGCCAATGATAAACAAAAATCCAAAGAATTAAGAGGGGTTCCCAAACTTTTTCATATGACTGTATATGTAGTAAGGGTTTACATGGCAATTTCTGTGAATACTCATGTTATTAAAGTGCTTGTAAACACTGCGTGTTTGGCTTCACTTTTTGTCAGCTAATCTTGTTTTCCTCACAACACCCAAAAAGCGTCATGTTATCTTATTTAATGTGTCGTTAAACTAAATTTGGCCTGTTGTGAGTGGGAATATCAATGTTGGGCCTGATAAAAATGGATCTGGTGAGTTTCAAAAAATGAACGAATGCATAGATAATTACACAGTAGATGATCTGAAGCTAAAAAGAACAATTTCTGAGAGCGACATGGAAGCCTAAGCAGAACTGTCACTTCGCACAACTAGGCAGGGTACCTAAGGTATTTAAAATCTCAGAGGAAGATGGATTCTGAAGCATGTTGTATGATGCATATATACTGTACTGGGAGAATATATTTAAATTGTATAACTTGTTGGTGATGCCTCATCTGTCACAAATTTCAACAGTTTTTGTCTATATATTAAAAGAAGAAAATAAGAGGAGCCATGAATAAGTCCAGAGAGGATATATTGAAGTGATTCCAGGAGTGCAGTGTGTGAGCTTTAAGGAGTCACTGGGGGAGTTGAGCCTTTTGAATGTGAAAAAATAATTAATAGAATATGTAAGGTGGATTCCAGCTGTGTGTTTGAAATACAGTAAGTTCTTTCAGAAAAACATGGAGTACAACTGTATCTATTTAAAGGTGAATTTCATCCATCACGTCTACCTTTCCTAGTAAATATCAGGCTGAGCTGTATTGTAAATTAGAGAGGTGAAATTTGGGAATTTCCTTGTTTGCAGTTATTTGTTTTCTGAGTCACCAAGTATTCTAAATCATCTAAATTACTGTATGCTCCTTTTGCCTCAGCAAAGGTCAGTGTTCATGACTCTGCAATCATAAAGACACGGGCTAAAAAGGGATTTCTTAGACAGTAGCAAGGCAAAAGCCATTGCTTACCCAGAAGAACAAACACAGGTTATGCTGATCTCTTCTTTGCCAGGAAGCACTTGGATGATCTCCAAGATTTCTGGTAAAATATTCTATGGACAAATGAGACTAAACTAGACCTTTTGGACATCATGGATTCCATTATGTTCAATGTGAAACAAACACAGCATTGCAAAGTAAGAACATGATAGCAACAGACAAACATGATGGTGTTGGGATGCCTTATTGATTTAAGACCCTGAAAACAAGCATTAATTGAGGCGACCAGAAAAGTATTAAGAAGAATGTTCAGCAAAACATTCATCCAAACCATTAAAGCAAGTCCACTTTATAATGGCTGACAAAAAAAATTAAACTTTCATGTGAAACACTAATGTGGAATTAAAAGAAAGTATTTGGTTGCAGTCATTTCAGCTTGTGGTATAGCAGGTCCACGGCTCTGAAGAAAAGCCCAGTTTTAATTAGATAATCGCTGCACTCGCGGCTTATAGTGAGGGCGTGGTAGTGTGGCCGCGCCGTGGACCTGGGCCACCAATTGCACTGGGTTGGTGGTGTGGAGCCTTCCCGTGCAACTGGGGTCTTAAGGGAGGAGGAATGTGGTATAGTGGGTCCACAGCTCCAAAGAAAAGCCCAGTTTTAAATAGATAATAATGGTAGTGTGGCCAGAGCGGTTCCTGGGCGCTTTGTGCTGTGGGTGGTCCTCGCTTAAGTGCACAGGTGAGGAGTCATCCGCATCCGTAATTGATGCCGGGAGCTGCTAATCACACACCTGAGCCACGTCCCCATTATATATAGTAGAAGTGTGAGTGCGGAGAGGAGAGAGAAAGGAAAAAAAAAACAAGAAGGAGAAGCGAAGGTTAAAGGAGAAGACAGCTGGAAGGGAGGATGCCGGTGCATGAATGAGTGGGCAGGAGAGCAAGAGCTGGACCACTGTAAGAACAGGCAGCTGAGCAGTGAACCTTAGCAGGGTGTTTGGCTGGCACCCGGGGCAGTCAGTAGTGGTCGCTCCTGCTGACCGTTAGTGAGGAGCAGGAGTGACCGGAAGTAGGATGGCTCGCCATGGAAGACAGCAGGTGTCGTGAGGCTTGGGAGATGGATGCCCCAGCATGAGTGCCCTGGTCGCTGGGGAACCCAAGTCTTGGTCTGGGGATAGCAGAACGAAGCCAGGGATTGGGAACCCACTAGACCAGAAGGCAGAGAGGGTCAGCTGCAGGTAGGGTGACTCCCCTGGTGCATAGCCTGGATGGGAGAAGCAGGGGAGTCGCCAGTAGAAGAAGGCACCAGGCTTTGTTTTAAAAGGACTGCTTCCAGCCGTTGTTTTAATCCTCGTTTTTATTGATTTATTTATGGGATTTTAACCTCCACCCATTCACTGGTTTTATTGGATTATTTATTTATTTATTTGAAGCACTGCACTATTTATTGTAACACTTTGTTTTGACTGTTTTTAAATAAAAGCACTCTTGCATTTATTTTGCACCATCCCCTTGCTTCGTTGATGTCTTCACTGATCAGCTCATCTGGTGACATTACCGACGGTGTCGGGTTCAAAAGCTCCTAAAGGCAGTGGGAACATGGAGTGAGAACCCACATCGTCACACAGCTACATGTGACAAAAACAGTTTTAAATCTAAGGAAGCAATTACGTTTTTACACAGAATCAGTTAGTGTTGGGTAACATTAGAAAAAGAAACTGTAATTTCTTCACTTATGTGCCCTTTATTTAATGTTACATTTTGTTGAACATCTGAAAACATTCAGTGTGAAAAATTTACAATAACATAGGAAATCAGGAAGGAAGCAAATAATTTTCACACCACTCTGTTTCTTTCACAGTTTCAGAAATTCATGCAATCATTTTCCAAGGGATGCTTATACACATAAGGCATCACAGAAGAGATAGTGCCTATCCAAGCAGCATTGATGGCAAGGAATGAGCCAACCTGGACGTACAGTAGCTCCAATTTGCTGTGTTGACATTTTCGATTGACGTTTCCCTTATTTCAGCTTCATGTTACTAGCCTAAATCCAGAATATGTCAGTTTCAGCACTTATGCTGGCTCATTTTTTGCTCTTAAGGACATCAGAGTTTACACCTTAACCAACCACAATACTTTCAATCTCTCTATATACTGAAGTACTAAACAAATACAACATTCATATTAAGAAGCCCCTGACTGTGAAGGACAACTAACCACACTTGCAAGAAAACAGCTGCCAGACTGAACAAATCGAAACGACAGTTAAACCACCTAACAGATGCAGAGGTCAGATAGAAGATGCTTAACATCAACTAAAAAAAATTGGAGGACAGCAAAATAATGCAGTTGTATTGTGATAGCAAAACAATGTGCTAAGTTAAGAACAGGCAGGGAGTACTTAATATTCACACTGCGATACTGTCTTGCACCTAAAGACCTGTTGTGCTGTTCAGTCTATCTTTACATTTATTATTCTTAGGCAGTTTGCAGGCCGACTCCAGTTTGGAGCCATGTCTGGTACAATATTATCTTCTTTCTTTGCTGCATAACTTCCCTTCTATCATTTTTTGGACTGCAATGAGAAGTATGACATAAGAATGCCTAGCCAATGTGATCTTACCAGTGATTGTAGTTTTCTGTCAGAATCAGGAATTCTAACTCCCTTAAAAGGTGTCCTATGAAACTAATCACCAAGTTTATGGTTAGGGAAGATAGGTATCCTGGTGGGAAATGGTATATGTGATTTCATAATGCCAGTGTTATGATTATGTTGTGTTTCCCAGACAGTAGACCATTACAATGAGCAGACATCCCGGATGGATGGACATCCAAATCAAAAAAGTTGCTGCTCTCCTTTCCTCTGCATAACTTTTTTAAAATCTTTTTAGTGTGATAAATTGATTGCACACTTCATGGTTAACTAAAAGTGTGGATAACAAACGCAGTTTTGTGTGTTTCTGTACTATCTCTTCATTTTTATACGTTTATTGTTGACTCTTTGGGGGGGTTTATATGTAAGAAAATTCACTTTTGAACTTAGGTTTATTTTGTGTGTGTTGTTTTGCTTTATTTTATTTTTTTCTTAATGCCATATTGTTTGTGTGTCGTCACATTCTTATTCACTTTATCATGAGATCTGGAATTAGTGACATCAATAGAAGTTCTGGTATAAATGTCATGGTGTGCAGCAGCCACAGTATTATAAAATTTCTTAATGGTAGATAGCTGCCTTTTCAAGTAGACCCTAGCATTAGAGTTTTGGTTTTGATTCTGACTTCTGCACTGCTTCCTGAATTTTGGTCTTTGCCTAGCCCCCATGGTTGTGTTAGCCTCATTCGTATTCATCTCAGGCATAGATCCTTTCTCATTTGGTTCTTGAATCATCTTCCACTTATTTTTCTTTAACTCACAATAATCCTCAGACACTCCATGGGTCCTATTGTATAACTGTTTCTAAGTTTCAAGATTAGGGTAAAGACTTACCACAATTAAATTCTGATTATGTGTTTTGAGTAGCATAACACCTTTCATTTCGATTACGGATGGTTAATTTTCTCTAGCAGTTCAAAATATGTTTAGCTTAATTTTCTTGGCATTTTTCACCTTACAGTTTGTCTATGACAACAGTTTTGTTTCTCTCTTTTCCTGGTCCTTAAACAATATTTTTTCTCTGCCATTTTTCTCTCTTGTGTGTGTGATGGAAGACACAGATGGACTAGCATCCAGGCTGGGATGGATAGTCTTCTCTTACCCAACCGGGTGTCCATTATAATGGAAGGACAGTAAGGATGGTTGGGCATCTGCACGAAAACAGTTGCTACTCCCTTTTCCTATCAGTAGGCTGTCAAAGGTGTTATGGGTGAAGACGCATTCCAACGGGGATGGTTGGTATTCCCTTTCCCAGTTGGGAAGCCAGAATAAATTGGGAGCATTGGGAGACTGACTTCCATGGTCATGTGGTCCCCTTGTACACTGGGTGGCAACATTCATCTTGACGAGCCCCTGTTTGGACATCCACAGCACATCATGGGAGTTGAGAATCCAATGGGCTGCCCTGTTGGGTACCTTAGAGGCTGCCAAGGAGAAGCTTTTGGAGAAGGACCCCTTGTACTAATAAGGTTTCGCTTTACCCAGAGGTGCATACCAAAGATGATAGTTTGACACTGCAAATACTCCCGGTCTGGTTTGGGGTGTCAGACACCCCCTACAGGCCACATATGACATCTAATGATCTGTAGATTGATTGGCCATTTACTATTTATAGCCAGTCTGTGATTTGTGGGCACTTGCTACTACATATACTGTAATGTAAGTAGTGCCACAAACCAAAATCATATACTGTAACTCCAGTTCTTAAATCAGTTCACCGGCTTCCAGTTAAGTTTAGAACTAATTTAAACAATCCTCCTTTTCACATATAAAGTAAATGGTTTATCTCCCACTTTATAACACATATTACTGCCTACACCCCCAGGGCATTAAAATATCACGAGGCAGTAAGTGTTAAAATTTCAAGGATAAAAAAAAATATTGCAGACCAGAGAGTTTTTAGCAATAGGGGGCGCATACTCCTGAGTGATCTGTTGACCAATATTACAGAAGCTCCATTGTTCTCAAATTTAAATCAAGACCAAACACTCATTGTTTCTACATAGCATATTCTTGCTTGAGTGTCTACTGAGCTTGTTTCATATTGCTCTCTTCTAAACCTTTTTAACTAAAGTAACTGATTTAGTTTTGTCATTACTAAGGGTTTCCATTTTATTTCTATGCTTGGTTGCAGGTGACACTTGTTTCACCTTGGCGTGAATGCAATATCACATATAATAGACCATTTTTCAGACACCTCATATCCAAATCTGAATTGTTGTTGCTTACCTATTGAATGACGCTTTTAAGAAGGTGATTAAACTACAACAGTTGGAATATAGACATAAATTCACCCTATATATACTGTATGCATATTACTGTATAAGGGCGGCACAGTGGCGCAGTGGTAACGCTGCTGCCTCGCAGTTAGGAGACCCGGGTTCGCTTCCCGGGTCCTCCCTGCGTGGAGTTTGCAGGTTTCCTCCGGGTGCTCCGGTTTCCTCCCACAGTCCAAAGACATGCAGGTTAGGTGGACTGGTGATTCTAAATTGGCCCTAGTGTGTGTTTGGTGTGTGGGTGTGTTTGTGTGTGTCCTGCGGTGGGTTGGCACCCTGCCCGGGATTGGTTCCTGCCTTGTGCCCTGTGTTGGCTGGGATTGGATGTTCGGATTCAGCGGGTTGGAAAATGGATGGATGGATATTACTGTATAAAGTATATTATTTGATATTTATCTAACGAAATTTAGAGTATTTCCCTCATGCAATCCTCCCACTCTCTCTCTTCCAATAATAACTGTCTTCCTTTTCCTACCTGCCAGACAAGCCCTTGCCTCAGCTCCACTCCCAACTCCAAGATTGCATGACTGAGGAGATGGTGGCCCTTAAAAATCTAATCCCAGGAGCAGTTCTGCTTCTACTTCAATCTGGTAAGAAGCTTTTCCAGTTTCCACTGAGACTCTCTCAGACACCACATTTCCTAGAAGTCTCCATGAGAACTCAAAGTATAGCAACAAAATACAGTGAACTACAGGAAAACAGCTTCTTTTGAAACAGTCTGGGGCCAAAAGGCATGGGATCCTGACCAGGTAAAGGTGTCCCCAGCAGGAGGTGTACTGCTGTACATTTCTCTGATTCTGCCTGCTTTCCTTTTCAATATATACAGTATATGTTGCATGCTATGTATATACGTATATATATTGTGGTGGATTGCCGGTTTCCCATTCCGGCCCTCACCCCCAGGCCGCCAGGAGGAGCTCTCCCAACAGCATAGATGTGCCCCGAATTCCAACAGGGCCTCATGGACTATGTAGTTTCTACACACAGCCCTGCTGGATACCTTGGGGGCCACCAGGCGTCGCTGTAGGGGGGCTTGTGGGCTCTTATGTGCCCTATAACCCGGGGGTACGTCATCATCACATGACAGGAAGAAACGACGTGTTCCCGGGTTGAGGAAAAGGACTGTTTACCCTGACCCGGAAGGAATAAGGAACTGTGGACTGTTGGACAGGAACACCTCCGGGTCAGGGTGTATAAAAGGACTGTGGGAAAACCCAGACACTGAGCTGAGCTGGGAGGTAGGAGGGCGAAGTGTCTGGGCGAGGAGGAGTGATTTATTGTGCTTTAGTATTGTGATTTATGAGTGTGGAGTGGAGGGTGCTTTGTGCACTGTACAAGAAAATAAAGAAGTCTTGTGCTTTTACAACGTGTCTGGAGTGGTACCTGAGGGTCCGAGAGGTGGACAAAGACCTTATCTGCTACAATATATATATATATATATGCTCGTGTATATATATATATATCCATCCATCCATTTTCCAACCCGCTGAATGCAAACACAGGGTCACGGGGGTCTGCTGGAGCCTATCCCAGCCAACACAGGGCACAAAGCAGGAACCAATCCCAGGCAGGGTGCCAACCCACCGCAGGACACACACAAACACACCCAGCACACACTAGGGCCAATTTAGAATCGCCAATCCACCTAACCTGCATGTCTTTGAAATGTGGGAGGAAACCAGAGCGCCCGGAGGAAACCCATGCAGACACGGGGAGAACATGCAAACTCCACGCAGGGTGGACCCGGGAAGCAAACCCAGGTCCCCAGGTCTTCTAACTGCGAGGCAGCAGCGCTACCCACTGTGCCACCGTGCCGCCATATATATATATTTATTTATATATAAAAAATTATTGTTTATTTATTTACACATTTAATGGTAGAAGAATGAGATATATATATATATTGAACCTCTGACTTTTGTCTTTTGTCTGGGACTGAGTCACAGGAGCTGAAGCTTACCTTAGCAGCATGGAGCACCCTCAATGGAGCTTATTCACACACAGACACACACAAGCTCATACACAGCCAATTCAGTTTTATGTTGTGAGAGAAAAAGCAGAGAATCCTGAGAAGAACCCACATAAACATAGGGTGCAAGTCATGCACAGACCAAAACAAAATGACATACCACACACTTGTCATGATACAGTTCAAGCAAACAATACAAAAATAACAAAAACTCACATTTAGATGGGTAGATGAATATTAGAAATAACTTTATAAAATAATGTGTTTACTTTTTGGGCTAAAAACAACTTTTAAGCTTTCCTCAGTACTTCTCAATTAGGAAAACAATGTAAACAGCAGTGCTTGCACTTCCTTGCAAACTGCTAAAATAACTGACTTTGAACAGTTAATGTATGCAGGTGTTCACTTTCACACTGCACAGTTTCTTCTTTATTATATCTGTCTGTAGTAGTCACAGAAACACCGGAAAGTTGACAGTAACTCTCCTCTGGGACCATGCAGGCTGAACAACATCAGTAATTTTATATCATTACATGAGATGGCATACAATTATACCATTTAGAATAAAAATGTATAACGAAATGTATGTTATTTTAGCCATACTAAAAACTTTGCTGCATCTGTCATACAACTCTGTTATACTATGTATAGTGTGGAAGGTAGCCCGGACACCAACACAGACAGACACAGGAAGTTCCAAACACTACAATAAAAGTCCCGCACACGACACAGTGCCCCTGCACCAAACACCCTTTCAAAGTCCAGGCCTCTTTCTGGTCCTTCTTCCACAGACTCTACTCCTCTGCTCCGAGCTTTGTCTTCTTCCTCCCGACTCCGTCTAATGACTGGAGGAAGATGGCCTCTTTTATATTCACCCGGATGTGCTCCAGGTGCCTTCTGATGATCTTCCTGTGGCACTTCCTGGTGTGGCGGAAGTGCCACATGAGCACCTGGAAGCACTCCGGGTGTCCCTGGTATTCCTTCTGGCAGTACTTCCGTTTGTGGTGCAAGTGCTGCTATCTAGATTTGTGGCCCAGGCCCCAATAGGGTTGAGCTTCCATGCTCAGTTCCCGTGGCCCCCATACATACCAGGGCGGCTGCCCTCTCGTGGCCCAGGTAAGGTAGAATCCCTCTCCTGGTCTTTCCAGGCATCCCGGCTGGGCATAAGCCCCCAGCCGACCGCCACAATAGTCATCTGTTCAGCACTCACAGTGTGCACATGCAGAGAAGTAAAAACTTTAACTTGAAAGATTAGAGCATCCAAAATATAAGTTGTGTACAAGGTGAAAATAAAAAAATATTAAAAGTATGATAAGATTTTCATTAGGATAGGCTTATTTCACAGTACAAGAGTTTGGGAGATCTTATCTAGCATTAAAAATAAAAGCATCAGTAAATAAAGCTGACATTTCATTAACAGTTACTCCTTTAGGCTGTCATTTTGGAACGATGATCTCTATATCTCTATAAGCTTTTGATATGCATATGGCTAATAATAATAATGCCTAAAGAAAGAAAGAAAGAAAGAAAGAAAGAAAGAAAGAAATTGTATCACTCTCCTTTACTTACATTACAATCCTAGTAGATCTAGGGTGATCCTGCCACTGTTTACCAGTTCAGGGTTGCTGAGGTCTAATGCTTATTCTGGTGTCAGACATATAAAATGCTTAAGACTAATCTTCTGTATGTTGTTGAAGAGCACTGTGACATATGTCTTTTGGCAGATTGAGAGCAGGAATGGGAGGCAAGGGTCTCCTTCCCGGGACTGCCGGATTTTATGGTGTCCGAAAGGAAGGGGAGGGGCTTTCTCTGGGTGTTGGGGACAGAGCTTGGCATCCTCATTTGGGCATGTCCTATGAAGTGTGGAAGAAAGAGAAGATGCAGGTAGCAACAGCGCCCCCTCCTGACCAGCAGCAGTATCACTTACCTCAGCACTGCCAAGAAGGTGATCCCCAGGTGCACATGAGGGATGGCGTATATGAAAAATGTTATGTTGAAAACAACTGTATAGAAAATGAAAAAAAGAAATGGATAAAAAGAGGTTTCACTTTTAGGGCAATGTGAACAAATTTATCTTAAGTATGTGGGTATCATTTTTTATAATTCTCTTAAATGAAGCAGATCAGCAGCAAATGGGAATATCAAAAGGGCTAATGTCTAAATTCAATACATTAGAAACTGGTTCTGATAGTTCTAATGCAAACAGAAGGCCAAATTAAACCTTTTCTTTTGTGTTGGTCAATGGTTGTATCATTTACTGGGCAAAGCAGCTAACTAACACATATTGAAGCTTCTTCACTGTGTACAGTAAACTGTGTGAAAAATACATTTATCACATTGAGTTGGGCTGTTAAAATTTTATTTACAGAAAGACAGAATGTTGTGGCATTTCGGCCAGGGATCTTTGATTTGTCTTAAGTAGTTTGAAAATGTTGCACCACTCAAATGAACAGCGATGACAGTGAACTGTGCAATGACTTGAACAGTGCCATACCTGAGAATGAACATTCACGTTGTTAATAAATGATTTATTCACTTCTTCAACACTGAATTGGATCAGGTTGGTCTGAAGATGTTATGTCATGTAAATTTATAGTTATAAAGAAAGGATTAAATTGGAAATGTATTGGAATAAGAATGAGAAGGAATGAATACATTAAATAAATTTAATGATTTTCAAATAAAGTACTTATTTTAATTCCGTTATACTTTTTCTGCATATGTAAAAATCCTAGTTTTATACTAAGTCACCCATGACAGTTTCTACTTCGAAACCAAACTATTTCAGTGTAGGTACTTGCGGTGAGTCCAAATTTGTGCCTTCTATTCAGTACTGCCGGGATACATTCTGGCTCTTTGCAAGCCTGTGCAGGAAAGAAAATGTATTTATTGCTTGTATTTATATTACTTATTGATATTTTCCTCGTATAATCATAAAGAATTATTATTAATTATTATGGCACTACGGCCTTCACACAGAAAATGACCAGAGAGGAAATTGCACCCAGGTGTGAACACCGTGTTTGCTGTTAATAAACAGAAAATATTACTCACTATTGGACAATCATAAATAATAGCAGACACTTACAGTAAATTTGCAGTTGATGAAGCACGTGCTAATTCTTCATTAAGAATTCAGTCCATGTGGAATGTTTTTATACTAACAAGCCTTCATTTGTAACCTCTCCCCATGTGCAATTATTTAAGAATAAAATTCTTCAAAATAAAAATAAATTAGGCATGAAATGGGTTCTGTACATGCAAAATATGTATACACTAAAATGCATCATTAATTTAAAAACAATTAATTACCAATCCAAAAAAATCATTTACATAACAACACATTCAATTTGTCTGATTGTCTGACCTGTATTTTAATATCCTATACTAGGGGGCTTTTCCCCCTGTTCGCTTCACTTGCCAACCCCTCCCCCCCCCACCTGCGATTCACGCTGTTGTGAAGAGGGAGGCTCAATGCACCCCAAGGAGATGTGTCTGCTTGTCCGAAACCATGCTTAAACAGTGATACAATGGAATACAAGTACATTTTTTTTTAACTCATCTTTGCTCGATCAGCTGCTGGATTGCTGCTGCTGCCGTGCTGTGTGACCTGAACTTCACTCGCATACCAAAGCCCCCACTACTAACCGTTCCTCCACCCACCCCACCCCGGCACCAGCGCCACACACCGTTGTGAAGAGTGTGGCTGAATGCACACGAAGGTAACGCGGTCTCTCCTCTGAAACCCTGCTTTACACGGTGATACATTGGGAAACAAGTAACATTTGTTTTTTTTTAACCTCCTCTTTGCTCGATCAGCTACTGGCTTGCTGCTGCTTTCGTTCCGCATGATCAGCATTTTGGGCGGTGCGTCAAATGTTTAAAAGCTTGTACAGCACCTGTCCTTTTGTGCTCAAACACTATGCAATCTCTTTTCACTTCTCTGTTGTTTCACCAAGTAATATTTCCGTTTGTTTGTGCTAATGTGATCTCCTTGAGACTTTCGAATTTTCCTACTTCTATTATCTCTAACCTGCTCTGCATGTGTATCACGGGACTTGCTTAAAAAGGTTATAATTATGACTTGATGTGCCTGTCTCGCGGGATGTGAAAGTGTCTCTCTGTCTCTCTTCAGAAGATCACGTCTCATTGCCGGAAAAAAGTCTCATCCCAAGATTTTTTTATATAATGGAAAGATTTTATCCAGGATTGCAGTGTATGAACCCTGCACTTGACAACTCATAAATGTCAATAAAAGCAATTTAATTTTACATTTCAGGCACACTTAAGGTGATTTTCTCCAATGTCCACGTGGTGTGTATGTGTGTTAGGTTAAAAATTGTCTGAGTATGACTGAGCGCGAGTGAATGCATAGGGGTGTCCTGTACTGAACTGCAATCTGTCCAGTGATCATTCCCATATTGTGCCCAGTGCTGCCAGTGCTAACAATATTAATGGAAGAAGCAAGTTCAAAATAATGTCTAGGATTATAAAAATAAACTCTTACCTGAACCAAAGTCTTTCTGTCATAATGACTTGGGAACCTAAAAACTATAAAAAAGAAAATATAAGAAACAGGAAATTCGACAAACAAGAGGAGACCATTCGGTCAATCCAGCCTGTTTGTTTGGCTAATAGCTAAGCTGCTCCAGTATCTCATTCAGATTTTTCAAAAAGGATGTCAGGGTTTCTGTTTCAACTCCATGTCTTGGTAGTTTGTTCCAGAGTCCTACAATTCTTTGCGTAAAGAAGTGTTTCTTGGCTTCACTTATTTTCCCCTAATGATGTCCTCAAGTATGTGATTCACCCTAAAACTGAAAGGCTCTACTTTAAGCTGGATCTGCTTTAACAAGCCTTTGAGAATTTTAAATACCTGGATTAGGTCCCCACACAGTCTGCTCTGCTTGAGACTAAACAGGTTACTAATGTGAATAAGACGCTATATTGCGCCCAACCCGACACAGATTCACACTGAGGCACATGTAAAAACACACAAAGACTTTTATTTTCTTCTTCGCCTATGGGGCACGTCTTCCCCATGAACCCCACACGCACAACACAATCCCAAAAGCACTCACAGTAAAGCACACGATACACTTTCTTCTTTGCCTTCTTGGCACCACCACTCCTCCCGTGCAACCTTGTCCACCTCCACCTAACTCTGGCCATTGAGTGGTGGTTGCTGGCCCCTTTTATAGCCCACCCAGAAGTACTCCAGGTGCTTGATCACCTGTTTCTGATTGCACTTCCGGGAGGGGCTGCAGAGTTGACCATGCAGGCTCAGGGACACATGCAGTACCCCCTGGCAGCCACCCCAGATCCCAACAGGGCTGTGGAGAACTCCATCTGCCATGGAACCCTGTGGGAAACTGAGGCACCATCGTCAGCCAGGGAGGCTGCCACCAAGCGTCCCGGGGGAGGTACTGAATCTCCCATGGTTGCTCCCCCGGAACATACATTGAAGGGGCATCCCAGCAGGGCATGGGACCCGGCCGCCCGCCACACTAATTACTAATTGTTCATATGATGTTCTTAGCTGTATTTGCTCAAATGTTACAACTTAAAACTCTGATGGAAACCAGTTAGCATGTGTAAGCACCAAACAAATATGTGGCCACAGCACATCTGAGGGCTCCTAAAAAACCTGGAAAAAGGCTCTGAGCTAAACTAAATGTAACCTTGGCTTTAACAAAAAATCACTGTTGACATGGGGCTACTGGTAAAGTGCCTGAGTGGTTTTATGTTCCATACAGATGTTAAAGACAAGGACAAAGTTCAAGTCAGTCCTAGTGTTGTATAATTGAAGACAACTTCTCAGATGGCATGTGAAGAAACAAATCTGTCCTTTGAGTCTTTGATACTATACAATTACATCCATCCATCCATCCATCCATTATCCAACCCGCTATATCCTAACTACAAGGTCACGGGGGTCTGCTGGAGCCAATCCTAGCCAACACAGGGCGCAAGGCAGGAAACAAACCCAGTGCAGGGCGCCAGCCCACCATAGGGCGTACACACACACACACCAAGCACACACTAGGGACAATTTAGAATTGCCAATGCGCCTAACCTGCATGTCTTTGGACCATGGGAGGAAACCGGAATTTATTTTTGTATAACCCAAAATCACACAAGAAGTGCTGCAATGAGCTTTTGACAGCCCCCCAGCCTTGACTCTCTAAGAAGATAAAGAAAAACTCCCAAACAAACCTTTGTAGGGAAAAAATGGAAGAAACCTTGGGAAAGGCAGTTCATAGAGAGACCCCTTTCCAGGTAGGTTGGGCGTGCAGTAGGTGTCAAAAAGAAGGGGGTCAATACAATACAATACACAGAACAGAACACAAGCAATCCTCAATACAGTATAAACATAAAAATATTACAAGTACAGAGCAGAGTTTAACAGTAGATGATATCACATAATATGATTTGGATTTGTTCACCGTCCTGGAAACCTCAGCCATCAAGCTGCTTCCCCCAGTTGGCAATTCCACATCTGAAACAGCGCTGGGCCAGCCAATCCAATGAAAAGACCCCTCTACCTAACATTTCCTGCATCCTCCATCAGAGATGACTTTACCTTAGGCAGGTAAAACAACTTGGCCGGTGGGCTGTGGCACCAAGTGCCACATTTGAGTACCGAGAAGAGAAACAAAATAGGTGAGGGTTAGTAACAAATTATAAATATCATGTTTTAGTGCTAATGACTGACAACAGAGATGCAGTCTGTACAGTTAATCAGCAGCTCTAGTCAGGATATGCTAAACTGAAGTAGTGAGTCTTCAGCCGGGATTTGAAAGCTGAGATCGAAGGGACATCTCTTATAGTAGCAGGCGGACCTTTCCACAGTTTAGAGGACTTGTAACTAGATAGATAGATAGCTAAAAGCTCGACCTCCCACTGTTATTTTATTAACCTTTGGAATCATAAGCAGACCGGCATCTTGAGATCTTAATGTGCGCTCTGGTTTGTAAGTCATGATAGGTTCAGACAAGTAAGCTGGACCTTGGCCATTTAAGGCTTTATATGTTACATGGAGAGATTTTGAAGTCTACCCTTAAATTTAACCTGGAGCCAGTGTAAGGATATAAGAACTGGAGTTATGTGATATTTGATAGCAAGGAACTTCAAAGAGGATAAAACAAATGGGTCAGTCTTTGTGACTGTCTATATGACTCAGTCTGGCATGTCCGCTTTCTCGAGTCACATGACTGGACTTAAGGGAAGTCTTCCTTTTTGTGACTAGTGACTTGCTTAACAATATTTGTAAAATGACTCGACTTGACTTAGACTTGCTTTTTGATGACTTGCGACTTGAATCGGACTTAGGACCACAAGTATTATTTATCAGACTGCATTATTTTAATTTACATTTCGTTAATGTACTCTGAACGGTACATAAATTCATCGTGGCTAATCAGCGTGTTAGAGGGCAAAAGCAATGGAAGAATCGGTGCCTGGAATTATGAATGCTTAATATTTTTAATTCACTTCAGATTACACTTCAAAAAATGGAATAGCCGTGAGAATCACTGACACGACGCCATCATGTTCAGCCGTCGTCATTTGAAGACTCATAAAGACAGGCCCCCTTGCTAGAGAGTTCACCGCAAATACAATAATTGTGATTAACTTTCAACCATAGCAATTCAGTTGCGTAACCCTCCACCTGTCTCCTGGGCTGCACATGAAATCCGCCGACCCTGATTCGCTCTGCCCTTCTCTAACCTCGACCCATGGGTCTCATAGGGTGCCGAAGTAAAGTGCGTAGTCTGCTTATTTTGCCATCTCCCAAAACTCTAGATCCAAGTGAGGATCTGTCCCGCTGCCAAGCCTCGCAAAGAGACACTGCAGAGAAGAACGCCATAAGTGCTCGCTGTCATACAGTGTTTAGTTTAGTAAGTAATGTCACTAAGTTATTCCCTAAAAGCTGTGGGTGGCTACTGATGTTATGGCCAACGTCGCATCCCTCTTCTGTAGCTCGCCGCTGTTAGATTTTTTTAGAAGTGAGTCGAGATGCTTAACGTAAACTAAGTGACATGTATCGTATCTTACTTATTGCAAATAACTTGGACGCCGGTTCATAACATAAACTCCATTCACTTTCACTTGTCAACGCAGACACCACAATTTCAAAGTTAAGATTGCTTTAACTCTTTAACTCTTTTCTTGCGTGCCAGCATGGAGATCTCGCACTCAAGACCGTCTTGCTGCTTCACGGTAACGTGACAACTTTGATTTGTTTCCCTGGAGATTAAAAAATATTTTGCCAAAAGGAAAAATTGTCAAAGGTAAGGCATGTCTTATGTTTTTTGCCATGCATGGTGTATTGCAGTGCGTACACAAATCTTTTGGTGGGCAACGGCTGAAAAAAGAATAAGAACCAGTTTAGGAGACTGAATTTATTACATTATAATCCTGGACACAAAGCAGTGCCTACGCTTGAGCAGTGCAACGCTAGAGACATAATATTCGTAACCTTGGCAAAAACATTTATGTATGATTGCTGATTACGTCAGATTAACAGAAAAGATAACACCATCTCTACTGCACATATACTTTATTTACCTATTGTAACACACCTTAACAAGACGAAAGAACCAATAAAGCAATTCCCGACTAGTTAAATACCGAAAATAGCAGCAACAGTTCACATGATAGCACATAACGTAAATGTTATGCACGAACACTTTCATTTAATGTTGGCTGATTTTTGACTTAAATGCAGAATTCGATGTTATCGAAAACTATACGAGTCTACAGAATGAATAGCATTTTCTGTCGCAAAAACTTGCTATGCATGTTACAGAATTTCATAAGCACATTACTGCAGAATATTTCACGATTATGCCAAAGTGATTTCTCTGTCACTATGAACTTTGACAAACGTGTCTACTGCTTTTTTCATGCCCAAGCCCACTAGGTGTAGCTGTCATTAATTTAAAAATAATACATAAGCAACAGCAAACTTTATCTACATCTACACTCCTTTATTTGAACTAGTATTTGTATAATCTGGTAATTTTACCATTGTATTTAATCAGTTTTTATATATTGCTTTAATTGCCTTCTTTTCTCTTATTTTCATTATTTCTGTATACCTTAGTTAAATCTTGGTTAAATGAAGGAGAGGTCCCAAGCAAGGGTAGTAGTGAATCAGACCTTTTTGAATCATACACTAATAAACAAAAAAAGCTGCTAGAACAACTTAAATTATAAGTTAATTTATACAGGGGTGGGCAAAATAGGTTTATTCTCCCAGAGTCTTTGCATTGCAAAGGAATTCATAACATGCTGTCCAAGTATACATTGATTTTGTGCGGACAGGATTTTATTTTTCTGTTGTCATTTAATTATAAAATATTAATACCTAAAGCATATGATTTAAAGAAGGATGTTTTTATATATAAATATCTATTTATATAGAGTGTCTATAAAGGAGTATTTACCCCTTTTGAAGTTTTCACACGTTGTTATACGACATTGGATTATAGTAGGTTTATTTTGGCTTTTTTTGGTACTGATCAACAGTAAAATATTAATTTCAAACTGAAAATAGATCTGTGAAAAGTGATCTAAATTAACAACAAATATAAAACACAAAATAATGGATTTCATAAGTATTCAGAATTGTGAATTTAACAAGATCTGTTTTCAGTCGACATTATCTTTTTTCTAGTGATCAGTGTCAAAAAAGCCAAATGAAATCCACTGTGATTCAATGTTGCACAACAATAAAATGTTTTAAAAAGGTGGTACTGCTGATTGAAAATAAATAGGTGAAACATTGATTGAAGATATATATTTATATTATATGCTGAATTTTAGTGAACTCAAATATATATTGCTCAAATGAATATTAATCTGTAGTATCATTTAAGTATATGTGGTTCATAAAATGGTAATTCCATTTATAGCACTTTACTTATGATAAGATTCATTTGAACTTTTTTCATATAATACATTAATAGTTTTTTGGGCAGTTTCAGGAAAACAATTATTCTGTTACAAAAATGTAACGGGCACCATGACTGACTTGAACCCCATTGTTTTCCACATTGCTGCCCAGATCTGTTTAGGGTAGGCACTAACTCTCTTCAACATTGAACTGGATAGGTAGAAAAGAAAATTAATTTGTCTTGAAATGACACAATTTAACATAACATGTGATCATAAATGGCATTGCCCTGCTCATATTTATCTAAATCCATTAACTGTAATTTTGAATTCAGGAAGGTAAAGCAGTGGCTAACAATTTAGTTTAGTGTCCCACACATTAGAAGGAGACTCTTGAAAATATGTTCTCAGTCCCAATTCTACAACACCGTCAACTGATGCCTTACTGCATGTCAATCCAACGTCTAACTGCAGGGGTAAGCAGATGAGTATTTTGGATCATCAGTAGTTTGCTATGATAGTACATGGCCAAAAAGCAATGCCACCACCTGCTGGGATTCACAACTAAGTACAGTCTTTTTCAAAATCCAAAAGCAGAAGCACATTTAAATGATACAGTTTAGTTTATTTTTCACCGAACATTTGACAAGCTAGAACATTATATATTTATGTATAAAACACAGTTAAAGCAAAAAAAAAGAAACTATCCTGCAGTAAAAATGTGGGAAGGCCATACAGTCTGTCAATGCATATATATATTTTAGGAAATAAGTCAATTGTTTTCAGTAAATATATTTCCAATGAGGTATTCACATGAAATTTTCACCAGACATTGGCAAGGAAAGGCCAGTTGAAGTAGTTAGAAAGTCATTCTACCTCCTATCTGTACAAATTGATATTTGCTGGGTTAGTACATATTGATGGGCTATAAAATGGTGTTTTGCTACCAAGGTGTCACACAAGAAACTTCTTATGACGTGTAAAATCAAAGAGCTCTTCCAAGACCTTTGCAAACCATATCAATGGAACTGGTTACAGATGGATTTCAAAACTTCTGAATCTTCCAGTAAGCACCATTGGGGCCATTATCCGCAAATGGAAGAAATATCATTCCACCATCAACCGGCCATGCACAGGAGCTCCTCGCAAGATTTCTGACCAGGGAGTTAGAAGGACAGTCAGAAGAGTAGCCCAAGAGCCAAGGACCACACAAAAACAGCTCCAGAAAGACTTGGAGGCAGCAGGTACAGCAATAGGCAGTGCAATCCACCAGCACAGCCTCTATGTGTGCTCATCCTGCAAGACTCAATCACTGAAGAAAAGGCATTTTGAAGCTTGTTTAATGTTTACTACATAACATCGGGACAAGAATATGAAATACTGGGAGAATGTAGTCTTGTCAAACAAGACCAAAGTTGAACTTTTTGACTGTCATACTACACACCATGTTTGGAGGAGAAATGGCACTGCACATCACCCAGAAAACACTAAAACAACAGTGAAATCTGGAGGTGGATGCATCATGGTGTGGGGCTGTTTTTTAACTCATGGTACTGGCAGATTTCATGTAATTGAAGGAATGATGAAGGGGCCATATACCGAGAGATTTTTTAAATGAATTTGCTGCCATCCACTAGGATGATGAGGATGAGGCGTGGGTAAACCTTCAAGCAGGACAACGAACCAAAATGTACAGCAAAGGAAACTCTCACTTGGTTTCAGAGAAAGAAAATTAAGTTGTTAGAATGGCCAAGTCAATCAACTGACTTAAATCCAATTGAATATTTGTGGAAAGAACTAAAGATCAGGGGTCACAAGAGCTCCCTCCCAGAATCTTCAAGATTTAAAGACAATCAAGTTAGAAGAATGGGTCAAAATCACACCTGAGTACTGCAAGTGATTGGTTTCTTCTTACAGAAAGCGTCTTGAAGCTGTCATTACTAACAAAGGCTCCTCCACTATGTATTAAATTAGCGTGTTCAATACTTTTTCCCTGTGTCATTCCACTTTATTACACATGCCTTTATTTATGACCTTTAATGTTGTGAATTCTTTACATTTGCGGATTTCTTGAGCTAATACCAATGTCTCACTGGAAATATATTTACTGAAACAAATGTTGACACATTCAATACTTATTTCCCCCACTGTGTGTGTGTATATATATATATATATATATGTATATTCATGGCATTCGTAGTCTGAATCACAATCTGCTTGTATGGGTGGTTACCTACCAGGTAACGCTTGTGGTTGGTCAGCAAGTCGGCTAACATCCGCCACGGTGCCCTCTTTCAGTTGCGAGAAGCACATCTTAGAATGGTTGAAACAGTTTTACTGTCAAATAATCTAAAGAGTACGCGACACGTGTTTCGCCCTAATTCTGGGCTCATCAAGCGTACACACTCACTGCACCCCCCTCTCGGGGAACAGAACCTCGGACGTCAGTGCCAGAGGCAAAGCCTCTAACGTTGTGCCACGGTGTGTGGTTTGTTCATTTGACAGCATGTAGATCGGGGTAATTACATTCATGGCATTCATAGTCTGCGTCAGAATTAGGGCGAAACACGTGTCACGTACTCTTTGCATTATTTGACAGTAAAACTGTATCAACTATTCTATGATCTGTTTCTCGCAACTGAAAGGGGGCACCGTGGTGGATGTTAGTCGACTTGCTGACCAACCACAAGCGTTACTTGGTAGGTAACCACCCATACAATCAGATTGTGATTCAGACTACGAATGCCATGAATGTAATTACCCCGATTTACATGCTGTCAAATGAACGAACCACACGCCGTGGTGCAACATTAGAGGCTTTGCCTCTGACGCTGACGTACAAGGTCCGAGGTCCGAGCCTGATGAGCCCAGAATTAGGGCAAAACACGTGTTGCGTACTCCTTGCATTATTTGACAGTAAAACTATTTCAACCATATATATATATATATATATATATATATATATATATATATATATATATATATATATATATATATATATATATATATATGGCACGGTGGCGCAGTGGGTAGCGCTGCTGCCTTGCAGTTGGGAGACCTGGGGACCTGGGTTCGCTTCCCGGGTCCTCCCTGCGTGGAGTTTGCATGTTCTCCCCGTGTCTGCGTGGGTTTCCTCCGGGCGCTCCGGTTTCCTCCCACAGTCCAAAGACATGCTGGTTAGGTGGATTGGCAATTCTAAATTGGCCCTAGTGTGTGCTTGGTGTGTGGGTGTGTTTGTGTGTGTCCTGCGGTGGGTTGGCACCCTGCCCGGGATTGGTTCCTGCCTTGTGCCCTGTGTTGGCTTGGATTGGCTCCAGCAGACCCCCGTGACCCTGTGTTCGGATTCAGCGGGTTGGAAAATGGATGGATGGATATATATACAGTATATATATATATATATAGTCACACACGTGAGATTAGGAGGCAGCTAAAGGGCTTAAGTAACGGTAATACTATGCTGGACCAGGGGGTAGCAGAGTGTGCTGACTGTCTACCTCAGTCTCTTGCAGACCATTCTTGGGAAATCCCATCGGGTTCCTGCGCCACAAATGACGTCACTTCCGGTTTCGGGTCCACTGATGACATCACTTCTGGTCCCGATGACGTCACTTCTGGTTCTGGCTTGGATGACCTCATTTCCTCTCCCAACCCTTAAAACTGCCATCTTACCTCCACTTAATCAGTACTGTTTTGGACTCTGTTTTGTAAACATCTCAACCTTTTTCAAATCTTTTTACAGCCAGTAACATATTATACAGGTGGCTGCCCCAAACCTTTGTGGCTGTCTGGAGTCAATTTTGTTACAGTGGCGTAGTCGGCAGGATGATGTATACCCTGAAGAAAACGGGAGAGAACCTGAAAAATACCCAGGTGGGAAAGTATCGGGGCCGAGTTTCAGGGTGAGGAGCTAGTCTGGCGGTCAGGTGTAACTCAGAACAGGCTTCACTCCCTATATATAAACCCGGGCTAAAATATAACCACAGGAGGAATATGGAGGAGACTAACAGATGTGGGCTGGTTCCTGTGGATGAAATGAAGGGGGCTCATTATGTTCTCTTGGAGGAGAGAGCTGAGCCACCCCTTGAGGTTAAGACTTCAGAAAAAAATGGGCTGTCCCCAGACCAGCAGCCTACAAAATTAATGATTTGGGAGTATAACTCCCAAAAGAAACTCCGAGAACAGGCAGAGGCTCTGTGGGAGCAGGTGGCACAATGGCTAAGGCCATTTGAGCTAAGCACATTTCAAATAGTGCAGCAGGTGGCCTGCTTTTTACTATTAAAGAGCATCCCCGCTAACTTAGCCCAGCCGGTCTGGGGAAACTTCTGCAGCATGAGGGAGCTCCTGGGGCTCCTTGAAAGAATAAAATCATCCTCACAATCTGGGAGAGCAGAACGGTACCCTAGTGGATTCCATGGGGATTATGTCCCACTTAACCGGTCCCTTTCATGTGCTCCGAAGCCTGTTTTGAAGTTCCAGGGCCGTCAGACGTGCAACCTGCCTGGAGATGAGGTGGAATGCAGGGGAAGGGGAGGGACGGTCTATGTGCACTTACCAACCCCCTGACGCTATCCCATACGGGTATTGTAGTCGTTAATGGATTTAAAGTCGAGGCACTCTTTGACTCAGGCAGCAACATCTCCGTCGTTGATTGCCGATATGTTTTACCGCAACAGTGGATAAAGGGAAAGACCAGTATTAAATGTATACACGGAGAAATCCGAAAATACAAAACCGCCTGATATTTCATCTGTCAGGGACGATCACTGAGAAAAATGCCCGTTGCGGTCTTCGCCACCTTTTCCAGTGATTCTGGGGCGGGACTGGTCTTAAAATAAATGCGGTATGCTTTTGACTGCTCCCGAACGAAGCTTAGACCTAGTTATAGACGGGGCTGACCTGACTCAAGCTGTCTCCACACCGTGTAATCAGCTGGCGGAGAGAGATACAGAAACCCAAGAAAGGGGCGGGGAGATTCCCGGGCCGTCGCAGGCAGATACATCATCAACTTGCGCCGTAACGAGCCAGGATGATGCTCCGCCCCTTGAGGTCAGACCGGACCCTCTCTCCGAAATATAGTTTCAGTTTAGAGAAACGCCGGCTTCTTTTAAACAGGAGCAGTGGAAAGATGACACTCTAAAGTTGGCAAAAAATGCAGTCGTGCTTGTCAATGGCCAACACACTCATCAACTCATGCCACAGGGTCCTCACTTTGTAATTGAAAATGATCTACTATATCGAATAGTGGAACATGAGGGGGGTGAAAAAACTGTTACTAATCCCACGAACCTACCGGCGGCAGGTCTGTAAGTTGGCGCATGCTCATCTCCTGGGAGGCCATTTGGGCACTGAAAAAACACTAGAACGAATTAAGCTCCGATTTTACTGGCCGGGAATTAATGAGGAGGTTCGCCGTTTTTGTGTTTCTTGTCCCGAGTGTCAATTATTGCAAGTTCCCAGGAGGGACCAGGCTCCTCTCATTCCCCTTCCCTTGGTTGATGTCCCTTTTGAACGTATTGGAGTCGATATCATAGGACCCCTGGAGCCCTCAGCCTGAGGACATAAATACATTTTAGTCCTTGTGGATTATGCTACTCGATATCCTGAGGCTGTTCCATTGCACTCAGCCACATCTAAGGCAATCGCACGGGAATTAGTGGGGGTCTTAGCATGTGTAGGCATCCCTAAGAAGTCCTTACGGAGCAAGGGACGCCTTTCACCTCAGAACCGTTCAGGGAAACTGGCAAATTACTTAAAATAAAGCACTTAAAGACTGCAGTGTATCATCCTCAAACCAACAGTCTCGTAGAGAGGTTTAATCAGACTCTCAAACAAATCCTTCACAAGGTGGTCAGCGGGGATGGGAGAAACTGGGATCAGCTCCTCCCCTTCATCCTCTTTGCATATCAGGAAGTCCCACAAGCTTCTACGGGATTCTCACCATTTGAATTATTATATGGACGACAACCCAAGGGAATATTGGATATTTTAAAAGAAGGATGGGAAGGAGAGGATCTTCCCTCTACCAATATATTAGAACATATCGCACAATTACGCAAAAGATTTGGAAAAATTAGACCAATCTTAAAAAGTCACATGTAGGAAGTGCAAGCAGCACAGGCCCACTTTTACGACCGTGGCACCACCTTCCAAGAATTCCTACAGGGGGATCGGGTTATGGTCTTGGTTCCAACCTCTCAGTCCAAATTACTTGCCCACTGGCAAGGACCTTACGAAATTAAGGAAAGAAAAGGGCTTGTTGATTATTTGGTGAAACAGTCCAATTGTCGACCGAGAGAGCAGGTTTATCATGTGAACGTGCTGAAGCTGTGGAAGGAAAAGGATCCAGATCCCTTCTCCGTTCAGCCCCACTCATTCTTTACTCAATCTACCATCCTTAATTTCGGACCAGAGCTAAGTTCCAGACAGAGACGGGAGCTGGAAATAGCTATCCTCTCCATCCCCAAGGTTGTGAGTGAGAAACCTGGATGGACCTCTCTGATTGCGCATGATGTTGCGACAGAACCTGGGGTTGTCGTTTGAGAACACCCCTATTGACTACCCGAAGCAAAGAAAGTTGAAGTGGAACTTGAAATCAAACGCATGCTGGACCTAGGTGTGATAGAGGAAAGTTATATTCCCTGGTTCAGTCCCATTGTATTGGTTAGTAAGCCTGACGGAAGTTGGAGGTTTTGCAATGACTTCCGTCAGCTTAATCAAGTTTCCCAATACGATGCTTATCCAATGCCTCGAGTGGACGACCTCCTCAAGAGGCTTGGACAAGCACTATTCTTGACCACACTTGACATGACTAAGGGGTATTGGCAGATTCCTTTAATAGACTCCGCAAAGCCCAATACCGCGTTTAGTACCCCTAGCAGCCACTGGCAGTATCGCATCTTTCCATTTGGGTTACACAGGGCACCTGCAACTTTTCAGCGTTTGGTGGATAGAGTGCTCCGCCCCCATAATGCATATAGTTCTGCCTACCTGGATAATGTCGTCATCTATTCCAGCACATGGAAGGAACACATACAGCAGGTCACTGCAGTGCTTTGGACACTAGGAAAAGCTGGGCTTTGGATTAATCCAAAGAAATGTTTCTTTGGATTGAAGGAAGCTAAATATTTGGGCTACCTGATGGGTCTGGGTTCTGTTAAACCACAGTGTTCAAAGATAGAAGCCATATTACACTGGCCCCGTCCGCAAACCAAGAGGCAGGTCCAAGCGTTTCTCGGACTAGCCGGGTATTACCGCCGGTTTGTACCCTGGTTTTCGGAGAGAGCGGCGCCCTTGACTAATTTAACATGGAAGAGGGCTCCTAATAAGGTTCTATGGGATGATACGATGGAGGATGCATTTAGTGACTTAAAACAGGCCCTTATGTCAGCACCAGTTTTGAAAGCTCCTAATTTTTCTCTTCCTTTCATTCTCCAGACCGACGCATTGAACACAGGCCTGGGTGCAGTGCTGAGCCAAAATGTCAATGGTGTTGAACACCCTGTTACATACCTGAGCCGGAAACTGTTGGAACGGGAAACCAGGTATGCAGCGGTGGAACGAGAAGCACTTGCAATTAAATGGGCGATTACACAGTTGAGATACTACCTCTTGGGTCGGAATTCATTTTGTGACGGATCATGCACCCTTACAGTGGATGGCCCTACACAGGGAGTCGAATCCTCGAGGCACCAGGTGGTTTGTTGATCTTCAGCCGTATAAGTATTCGCTTGTTTTTCATAAGGGCTCCCTCCATTCCAACGCCGATGCTCTTTCTCATGACCTCTCAGTGCAGGACGCCCGACCCAGCGAGTCTGGGCTGATTGGGGGGCCTTGTCACACACATGCGATTAGGAGGCAGCTAAAGGGCTTAACTAAAGGTAATACTATGCCAGACCAGGGGGTGGCGGAGTGTGCTGACTGTCTCTCTCAGTCTCTTGCAGATCATTCTTGGGAAATCCCATCGAGTTCCGACACCATTAATAACATTATTTCCGGTCCCGAAGACGTCACTTCTGGTTCCGGCTTGGATGACCTAATTTCCACTCCCAACCCTTAAAACCACCATCTTACCTCCACTTAATCAGTTCTGTTTTGGACTCTGTTTTGTAAACATCTCTGCCTTTTTCAAACCTTTTGCAGCCAGGAACATATTATATGGGTGGCTGCCCCAAACCTTTGTGACTGTCTGGAGTCAATTTTGTTACAATACTGTACAGTAATCCCTCGCTATATCGCGCTTTGCCTTTCGTGGCTTCACTCCATCGCGGATTTTATATGTAAGCATATTTAAATATATATCGCGGATTTTTCGCTGCTTCGTGGGTTTCTGCGGACAATGGGTCTTTTAATTTCTGGTACATGCTTTCTCAGTTGGTTTGCCCAGTTGATTTCATACAAGGGACACTATTGGCAGATGGCTGAGAAGCTACCCAACTTACTTTCCTCTTTCTCTCTCTTGCGCTTTCTCTGATCCTGACGTAGGGGGATTGAGCAGGGGGGCTGTTTGCACACCTAGACGATACGGACGCTCGTCTAAAAATGCTGAAAGATTATCTTCACGTTGCTATCTTTTGTGCAGCTGCTTCCTGAAACGACATGCTGCACAGTGCTTCGCATACTTAAAAGCTTGAAGGGCACGTATTGATTTTTGCTTGCTTGTTTTTCTCTGTCTCTCTCTCTCTTTCTGTGCTCTTGAAGGAGGGGGTGTGAGCTGCCGCCTTCAACAGCTTTGTGCCGCGGTGCTTCGCATACTTAAAAGCCAAACAGCCCTATTGATTTTCCTCTGCCTTTATGACAGTCTCTGCTCCTGACTCCTTTGAAGAGGAAGATATGTTTGCATTCTTTTAATTGTGAGACGGAACTGTCATCTCTGTCTTGTCATGGAGCACAGTTTAAACTTTTGAAAAAGAGACAAATGTTTGTTTGCAGTGTTTGAATAACGTTCCTGTCTCTCTACAACCTCCTGTGTTTCTGCGCAAATCTGTGACCCAAGCGTGACAATATAAAAATAACCATATAAACATATGGTTTCTACTTCGCGGATTTTCTTATTTCGCGGGTGGCTCTGGAACGCAACCCCCGCGATGGAGGAGGGATTACTGTATATTGTAAAGGTCAGCCCTGAAACAGACAGGTGTAGGACATGGGATCAAAGCACACAAACATTTTTTACTTTCTTTCCGCTCATGGAGAGACGTCTTCACTGTTCCCACAAGCCCACAACACAGTCCCAAACACAAGCACAAGCGCAATACTTTTACTTTTTTTCTTCCTTTCCTCCTCCACTCCTCCCAGCAAGCTTCATCTCCCTCATCCCGACTCTAGCTTCCTGAGTGGTGGCTGCTGGCTCCTTTTACAGCCCACCCGGAAGTGCTCCAAGTGTTTGATGACCTATTTCCAGCAGCACTTCCGGGTGTGGTGGAAGAGCTGCTTTTCAGGGCTCAGCAGCAGCTGCAGCGTACCCCTGGCAGTGCCTGTGGATCCCAACAGGGCAGCATCAAACTTCAGCTCCCATGAAGCCCTGCGGAAGTTTAAGGCACCGCTGCAACCTAGGGGGGCTGCCATCTAATGTTACCCAGTACCTCCCACTGGAAGGACCGGGGGAGGGAGCGTATCCAGAGCATTACCTCCCTCAGAGCTCTAGGTGGTAGCCCCCCTGTGACGCAGCGGTGCCCCGGACTCCCGCAGGACTCCATGGGAACTGGAGTTTGGTGCAGCCTTGTTGGGTTCAGCGTGCGCCACCAGGGGGTGCTGCAGCAGCCACTACTCGGAGAGCCAGAGTCAGGTGGTAGAAGACAAAGCTTGCCTGGAGGAGTGGAAGGGAAAGAGAGAAGAAAAAGAGAGAAAGAAGAAAAGAGGGTTTAGTGTTGGAATGTGCTTGTGACTCTGCTGTACAGGTGGGAAACAGGAGAAGGTGTTTCCCATAGGAAAACTAGGCAAGCTACACTCCAACACGTGGCGAGATGTAGACCAACTTGAGCAGAGGCTGGCGTGTGAATGAGGAAGGCCCCACCCCCCTGTTCTCAGCCCACAGCCACTTTGTTGGATTTGCATAAATACATTGGTACCGCAAGTAAACTATGGTACTTAGCGTGATGAGAGAAGTTGCAAAATCAACCGGAAAGTTGAAGCAAATTATAGAAAACAACCAGATCAAAATCTGTTAAGTAATTCTCTTGTGAAAGCAGACAGACATACAGACAGAATAAAGATATTTATTATATATACACATTGTGGCGGATGGCTGGGGCCCATGCCCGGCCGGGACGCCTCTTCTGCATATGGTCTGGGGGAACAGACATGGGCTGCACAATACCTCCCCCGGGACACTAGATAACAGCCCCCCTGGATGGCAGTGGTGCCTCAGATACCCGCAGGGCTCCATGGGAGATGGAGTTCTCTTCGGCCCTGTTGGGTTCCGGGGCTGCCACCATGGGTCGCTGCATTGGCTCCTGAACCTGTGTGGGTGGTTCTTCTGGGTGCCTTATTAAAGGAGCCAGCAGCCATTACTCCGGGAGCCAGAGTCAGGAGGAGGGAGATGAAGCTTGCCAGGAGGAGTGCTGGAGGAGAAAGAAAGAAAGAAAGAAAGAAAGAAAGAAAGAAAGAAAGAAAGAAAGAAAGAAAGAAAGAAAGAAAGAAAGAAAGAAAGAAAGAAAGAAGAATTGTGTTTTGGGAAGATATTTCCACAAGGGGGATAAAGAAAATAAAATACTTGTGTGCTTTGAACCTGTGTCCTACGCCTGTCTCTGTCAGGGCTGGCCTTTACAACATACTGTATATAGTCCATCTATAGACAGACAGTGTTAAATTATGGCCACATGACAAAAAAAGAGAGAAAAATAATTCTCATGAGCCTAAAGTCTTTAGAAAAATGTAGGTCAAATAAGCCTGATGTAGGCTGAATAGCTGCCCGGTCACACCTTGATAATAATCTTTTGCCTAATTTTTGACCATTCTTTTCTTAGCCCTTCACCTCTTGGTCAGTCTCAACTGTCCTTTTTAGGACAAACCCATTTTTTCCATCTGGACATAATAATTATATATACCCAAAAAGGCTCACACTTAATACAAGAGATTTCATGAAGATTTAAATAATAAGCAGACCAAAGACGAAACACACTTACAGATCATGTGAGACTGTACTGAAAAAGGTAGACCATTCTCCACGATCTAATATTTTTATATATTTCTACAGGCTGGTGCTTAGTGTGGTAGGCAGGATACCTGCTGAATCTGAATTGTCTGCAATGTCCTATGGGTTTCTTGACCCAGTGGTTGTGGGTTACTGTCACTGACATAGATTGAAAGCAAGTACTCCATAAAATGAGATAAAAGTAAAGGCTTTCCTTTTAGCTAATCAAATCGACACACTGTAGCACAGATTTGTTCTACTAGCAGTCTTAATGTTAATTATAGATGTTTTTCACCTTTATTTCACCGTTAAATGTTTTCTGAACACACTTACATTATGCCAGTAAAGGTGTGCTCAGAACCATCCTGGCAGCCTCAAGCACAAGGCAGGAAACAATGCTAGATGGTGTGCTATGCTAGCATTGAGCCCTTCGGCTCAAGTTTAAAGTTGACAATGCATGTCTTTGGGATGTGAACGGAAGTTGAGTTTAGAAAATAAATGAATGGATTGATGGATGACTAGAAATAAAGCCTACAAAGAAGAAGTGGTAATATTGAGTGTTTGGTGTTAATGCTAACTAAAAGGCACTATATTAAATAAAATCAAATACATTTAGTCATGATGCAACCTTACATTATTTCATAACCAAAAATAAGGTGTATAATAAGACCAAGAGATAAAACCAGACCCTCCACCAGGGGTACCTGCAACAGAAACGTATTTCAAATTAAAACAAAAAATATATCACCAGTTCAGAAAGAGGTATGCAGTTTTACATGCTGCTTATTGAACATTCACTCTCTTGGAAATAAAACTGTTTTGGTAAATAATATTATATTAAGTACAAAATCTGATCTGTGTCTTCTCACTAAAATATGGCTTAGTAAATCTAACACTGCTCCCCTAGTTGAGGTGTGACAGGATGGATAGACATTCCTTCATAAATCTAGAGATTCTGGTCAAGGAGGAGGCCTTAGAATAGTTCATTGTGACAAAATGCAAATCGCTTTGTAAGATATGGAGCTATATTGCACCCGACCTGACACAGATTCACACGGAGGCATTCGTAAAATAAACTTTTTATTTTTCTTCAGTTGGAGGGCACGTCTTCCCCGTAATCCCTCCAGCCACAACAAAATCCCAAACACAATACACTAAGCAACCACCACTCCTCCGCAAGTTTTGTCCTCCTCCTCCCGACTCTGGCCGCTGAGTGGTGGTCGCTGGCTCCCTTTATTGGGTACCCGGGTGTGGCAAGACCAGTGCCCAAAAGGGGCCAGCAGCTCCTGCTGCAGCACCCCCTGGCAGCGCCTGCGGAACCCAACAGGGCTGCACAGAACTCCAACCCCCATGAAGCCCCAGGGGAGTCTGCCATCTAGCATCCAGGGGGAGATACTGGGTTTCCCACCCTTGTCCCCCTGGTATATGTGGTGAAGGGGCATCCCGGCCAGGCATGGACCCCGGCCATCTGTCACAGCTTCTAAAAACTTAGATGACTTCACATCCTTTGAGGCATTCATTTTAAATATTAAAACAGATTCCAACACAATTGTAGTGCTAGGCTACAGACCACCAGGGGCATATTCATTGTTCATTGTTCATGACTGACTTTGGCAATCTTTTATCTGATTTGGCTATAAATTATGATCATGTAGTGTCGATGGGGGATTTTAATGTACACATTGATGTAGAAACTGACACTTTTAGCAAATGTTTTACTTATTTTGTCAGATTGTCAAAGCTCCAACTCATAATCATAATCACACATTAGACTTAATTATAACTTACAAAGTTGAAATTCAAAATTTAAGTTACTTCCGATCACTACATAATTATGTCTAATTTGGTTCTCCCCTTACCAATACACTCACTGAATAAAGCAAAAAGAGTGTGACATCTAAATTGTAATTCTGCATCAAAATTTATGCATACTTTAAGTCAAGTGTAATTTTGGAAAAACATTTAGATCAGTTAACATCAAATGTAAATGTAGAAAACATTTTAGATCAGCTAACATCACATTATAATATGACCTTTAGACATGCTCTGGATGCAGTGGCTCCCCTTAAAACAAAAGTGATCAAAGCACATAGAAACTCTCCGTGTTTTAATAAGAACACTCAAGCTCTTAAATTAGAGTGTCAAAAACTGGAGTTATTAAAAAATATTAAAAAGCTCTCTTTAAAGCTTGCTCAGACTGCTATTCTAAAATAACAGATAACAATACAGTAATAATAATCCTGGGGTACTGTTTAAAACAGTGCCTAATTTAACAAATGAGAATTCAGATCTACGATGCAAAATACCAACAGACATTAGCAGTACAGACATTATGAATTTCTTTAATGAGAAAATTAAAAATATATGATCCCATATCTCAGCGTCACAGTACAAACCGCATACTAACCTCTAATCCTGTAACAGAGCAAGAAGTCTTGACTTTAATTTCTAAAATTAAACCTACTACTGTACTTGTTCTCTAGATCCAGTGCCAAAAAAACTAGTAAAAAGCGCAATGGATGTTCTTGCAGCACCTATTCTTAACATTATTAATAGTTCATTATTGCATGAAACAGTACCTGATGCAACTAAAAGTGTCAGTGATCAAACCATTACAGCTTCAGTCACACCTTACTCATCACAAGAGAAATTGTAGTATGGCTTCCGCTCTGGTCAAAGTACAGAAACGGCACAACGCATATTGTAAACGACATTCTGATATCCTCTGATGAAGGAAACCCCACTGTAATTATGTTGTTAGACTTAAGCGAAGTGTTTGTCACCATTGACCATTCCATTTTACTGCACAGGCTGTACAAATTGAGACAGGCACTGTCTTTGCCTGGTTTAGTTCTTATTTATCAATTCGATTCTAATACGTAAAGCAATGTACTGATAGTATTCCATCATTATACACAGAACTGAGATATGGTGTTCTGCAACACTTAGTACTGGGACCTTTATTGTTTTCACTTTATATGCTTCAGCTAGGAATTATCATTAGAAAACATAATGTTAATTTTCACTCATACGCAAATGACACCCAGTTACACCTTTATTTTAGACCGAATGAAGTTTCTCTGATGTTGTCTTTAATTAGTTGTGTTAGTGAATTAAAGGAGTGCATGGATGCAAACTACTTGTCTTTAAACACTAATAAAACAGAGATGTTAATTATTGGAGGGAATGATGCTGACCGCAACAATATTTTGCCATCATTTAACTCAGTTGGAATCACCATTAATTTTGCTGAATCTGCCTACATTCCTGGGCGATATCTTTAACTCTAGCATGTCATATAAAACACACATTACAAAATTGTCTAAATCATGTTTCTTCCATCTTAAAAATATTGGGAAATTAAGGTGTTTTCTAAATAAGCAGGATTCTGAGAAATTAATTCATGCATTTGTTTCTATTAGGATTGAGTACTGCAATGTGGTGTTCACTGGATGTTCAAATCGTTCTTTATACAGCTTCTAATTAATCCAAAATGCTGCTGCAAGAATTATTACAAGAACATGAAAATATGAACACATAACTCCAGTTCTTAAATCCTTACACTGGCTACTGGTTAAGTTTAGGGCAGATTTCAAAATCCTCCTTTTAACATATAAAGCCTTAAATGGCCAAAGTCCACCTTACTTATCTGAACTTATCATGACTTACAAACCAGAATGCACATTAAGATCTCAATATGCCTGTCGGCTTATGGTTCCAAGAATTAATACAATAACAGAGGGAGGTTGAGCGTTTAGTTACAGGGCCCCTAAAGTGTGGAATGGTCTGCCTGCTACTATAAAAGATGCCATTTCAGTCTCAGCTTTCAAATCCCAGCTGGAGACTCACAACTTCAGTTTAGCATATCATAACTAAAGCTGCTGATTACCTGTACAGACAGCATCTCTGTTGTTAGTCCTTAGCACTAAAACGTAAGCAATATGATAGTTATAAATTGTTACTAACCCTCACCTATTCTGCTTCTCTTCTCGGTACTTAAATGTGGCACTTGGTGCCACTGCCCTACTGCCAAGTTGTTTTGCCTGCCTAAGGAAAAGTCATCTCTGATGGAGGATCGCAGGATTCGTTGGGTAGAGGGGTCGTTTCATCAGATTAGCTGGCCCAGCGCTGTCTCAGCTGTGGAATGGCCAATAGGGGGAGGCAGCTTGATGGCCGAGGTCTTCAGGACTCTGAACAAATCCAAATCCTATTATGTGATATCATCTACTATTGAATTCCGCTCTGTACTTGTAATATTTCTATTGTACTATTATATTGTATTGAGGATTACTTGTGTTCTGTTCTGCGTATTGTATTGTTTTTATCCCCTTTTTTGACACCCACTGCATGCCCAACCTACCTGTAAAGGGGTCTCTCTTTGAACTGCCTTTCCCAAGGTTTCTTCCATTTTTTTTCCCTACAAAGGTTTTTTTTTGGGAGTTTTTCCTTGTCTTCTTAGAGAGTCAAAACTGGGGGGCTGTCAAAAGGCAGGGCCTGTTAAATCCCATTGTAGTACTCCTTGTGTGATTTTGGGCTATACAAAAATAAATTGTATTGTATTGTATAGGATTGGGCATATGCTTTGTTTCTTATGAATACTAAAAATAAATCACACTTAATAATAATAGTATTGCCCTATGTATTATGTACAATATAATAATCTATATGATACCACAATACTTATGGATGATACAATGAAACTTCTGGGGTATGAAATTCAATTCCAGATCACATTTTCTTAACAAAAAAGGAGTTCAAATGGAGCATTTCAATGACAACAAACTGAGTAACTTACAGAGCAATGTTGCATTACTAAATACTAAAAATGCATAAACTGGAAATGTTTGCAAGAAAACAAAGTGTTTTCCCAGTGGGTAATGAGGGCCCACCTACCACTGGTGGTAGTCAAAGAGTAGACAGAAAGCAAGCAAGCGGCCTCGAAAGGACAGAGTCTGCGAAGCAGTCTATACAGGAACACGATTGAGAGAAGCAATGCTGGACAAGAGAGACAGGGCAGCAGAAATTGAGAAATACAAGGATACTGAGGAGAGGTGCACAAGGAGCACTGTTTTTAAATTTATTCTATTACCTGTCCTTATCAGGCAACCAAACCTAGTATTAATTAAAGTTTGACTGATTAATAAAAAGATTTTGTTTTTTAAACACACACCGACTAAACATATGTTGATGCATAGGACTGCACAAATTCTTCTTTGCATATAAATACTGAAAACAAATCACACTTAATAATAATGCTATGACCCTTTAAACTTATGATAAGGATGGCACAGTGGTGTAGTAGTTAATACTGTTGCTACACACCTCTAGAATCCTGGTTCAGATTACAGCTTTTATTTTTGCATGTGTGGAATTTTAACATTTTCCAAGTGTATGTATGGGGTTTATTTCATGTACTCGTGTTTCTTCCAACATTCCCAAAACATGAAAGTTTAATTGATTGGATTATAATAGATTGATGAACCATGCAAGGGTGATTTCTCTCCCACATCGAAAACTGTTGAAAAAGGTGCCCCTTGTCCCTGTAGTGGAATAAACACCACTGAATAATAACAGGCATATTGATAACTAGGGTGACACAGTGGTGCAGTGATTAGCTCCACTGCATAGATCCTGCATCTTGTGTGTAAATTATGCATCAGGTTTCTTTCTGTTTGGAGTTTGCATGTTCTTCATCCATTGTGGCCTTTCCTACAGGTACTGTAGTTCTAGCAGGTTCAATTGGGAGTTCTAAATTGGGTTGGCAAGAGTAAGTGTGCTTTCTGCTATAAGAATGAGCTCTGGCTCATAGGAGGTATTGTATAAAGATATGCAGGAAACAAACAAACAAACAAACAATCAAATAAATAAATAAACACTGTATTTGTAGCTAGGTTCTCTCAGTTTAACAATCTGTAAAATACAAATTTGTCTGAAGTCTAATGCTTGCCAATAACAAAAACTGCAGAGTTGTTAATGCATTTAGAATGATTCAGATTTCAGGGTGGCACAGCAGTGCAGTGGTTAGCACTGCTGCCTTGTTTGAATATTGTGCCTGGTGACATACACATATATGTGTGGAGTATTCACATTCTCATCATGTGGGGCCCCCCATCCATACAAGCTCAAAGACCTTCATGTCTGATTAATTGGCAATTCCATATTGGCTGAGTTGGGAGATTGCATGAGTGGGCTTGTGCTAGATTGACACCCCATCCAGGGCTCATTCCTGTCCAGAGCTGCCAGTGTAGGTTCTATAGAGAAATGAAATCTATTTATCAATGTAATCACAATCAAATTAAAGTAAAACATGTTGTAACAACTAGCTTTAAGTCATGTAAGAGTTAATTATTAAAGGTTTATGCCTGTACTTTTTTATTCTTCTATTCTTCCATCAATATTTATCAACCCAAGGCTAGGAATGCGAAAACTAATTAAGTGCATAGGAAAATGTGATTAGGTGATGGTCACTTCTTGGACCAGGTGGCAAGTGTGGGCTTCCAGTCAAGATAATAGTGGCAAGAGATGGATATAAAATAAATATGCCTAATGAGCATAAGGAAATATTGAGTTGTGTCTTAGGAGTCAGATAGTACTGAAAAATGTAAAAAGCAAGGTTATTTAGTGATAAGAACTGAAATACTGAGGTGGGCTGGCGCATTGCCCGGGGTTTGTTTCCTGCTTTGCGCCCTATACTGGCTGGGATTGGCTCCAGCAGACCCCCATGACCCTGTAGTTAGGATATAGCGATTGGATAATGGATGGATGGATGGATGGATGGATGGATGGATGGAAGAACTGAAATAAATATGAGGGTTGCCTGGACTAAGGGGCTTACTTCATTGAGCGTTGTGCTTTGAGACTCTCAGTGTTTTTCTTTGAAGTGAAAGTGAGTTTCTCTCCATGACAGCTCCAGCTTGCTCCTACCATGACTTAAGCAGGCTGGGGAATGTTATGTTGATTCGGGCTCACAGTGGTAATCAAAACTGTCATTCCTATTTGATTGAAGAAATATGTAACACTTGACATAATTCTTTGAATCTCCACACATTATATATTACTTATTTACAAAATCATTTTTTCTTTTGCTTTGAATTCATTTATAAATTTCTATTGAATGCTGATTTGTTTTGTGTTCTTATTTAACTTGCAAAGCCCCTTGTGATGATGGTGTATAATAAAGTTGGTGTATAATAGTTGATTGATTGGTTGATATTATTTCTCATTTTAAATTTCTTTTAAAGCAACCACTTTTTTAATATGTTTAGGTGGATTATAAATATGACATTTGGAAAATTACTATTCTGATTGGACTAATGGAGTTTGGGGTTTTGAAGAATGCAATTTGTTAGCTCATCATCAAAATACTCAACAAGTACATCAAAGCACTACAATCAACACTTCCAACTTCATTTCAATAAGGAGCCTTTTCGTGATTTATTGTTGAAAGTCCACAAAATGTAATTGAAAGTGTATGCCATCTAGTGGAAACACAAAGCTGTTACTTTAGCAAGGTAGGGATGTTTGTCCTTGTTTAGAAAACATCCAAAAACTTTAAATGAGGCGTAATACTAGCTGGATCAATATTTTTAATATGTGCAACAAGTTGCTTCCATTTTGTACAATATGTAACTGTAAATTTCTGTAATAGAGGTAATCACAAGTGTAACATTCACAAAGCCGCTTATTCCTGAGCAGGATCATTGGGTCTAGAGCCTATTCAGGCAGAATCAAGTGCCAGGCTGATGCTAACCCCTGGACCAGGTGCCAGTCCATTTTAGGACACACTCACATGTCTCTGGGAATGTGACAGGAAAATTGCACTGCTGTTTCACAACCCCAAGGACCAGGAACTTAATCCTGTCCAGGTGTCTATCTCCATGGATTCTGCATTTTCTTCTTGTGTCTGTCTAGATTTCATCCTAAATCCCAAAAGGGGCTGCCAAATTGGTCAGGTGTTATGAAGTGCCATTCCAGCCTTACAACAGATATGGCTGGGAAAGGCTAAAGTACACTATGATGCTGTAATTAAATAACTTGGTCTGGACAGAAATGGAGCAATTTAAGTTATGAGATAGATAGCCACATTCTGTAACAAGAAAGTGGAAGAAAAATAAATCTATCAGAATTAGAAAGAAAACATAGAAGAACCTGCGGTGGTTGGCGCCCTGCCCAGGACTGGTTCCTGCCTTGTGCCTTGTGTTAGCTGGGATTGGCTCCGGCAGACCCCTGTGACCCTGTGTTCGGATTCAGCGGGTTGGAAAATGGATGGATGGATGGACATAAAAGAACTGACACTTTTATTTTTGTAAATCTTATTTGCCTAATTCCATCTTTTTGTGAACCATTTATACATACATGTCAAGAAAGTGATAATAGGATAAGCTTTTAAGATTAATTTAATTTAGAATAAAACTAACATGTTGCCTTCCCATCTCTTTTCCTAAATAGCAATTACTTAATTAATCATCTTAACTGCATTCTGAGGTAATCTTCAGCACTGTTTAATTTCAGTTTGGCTCATTTACTGTAATTCATAGAACTGTAAGGTACTAGGAGGATATAAGCCAAATGAAGTACTTGGCAGAAGATGGGTAGTCTTATTTACTATAACAATAAAAAGGGCAAAGGGCAAATTTATTAAGATTTGAAGATTATAATAAAAAGTGAGATTTAAACTGTAGTCTTAATACTAAGAATATGATTTCTATTCAAGCACCCCAAAGAAACCAGCCCCAGTGGATGCACAAACCAGTGTGTAAATGGGGAGGGTTACGTCAGGAAGGGCATCCGGTGTAAAATTTTACTTGATCAACATGCAGACAACAATACAGATTTCCGTACCAGATCGGTCAAGTCCCAGGTTAACAATGTCCACCAGCGGTACTGTTACCCAACAGGGTGCTGGCGGAAATTGGGCTACTGTTGGCTGAAGAAGAGTGGGAAGACGTGTCTGGAAGAAAGAGGAAAGGAGGAAGGTAAAGAGAGTGGAACTGAGGGTAGGAACTTTGAATGTTGGCAGTATGACTTGTAAGGGGTGAGAGTTAGCCAATATGATGGAGAGAAGGAAGTTGATATATTATGCATGCAAAAGACTAAATGGAAGGGGAGTAAGGCCAGGTGGATTGGAGGTGGATTCAAATTGTTCTGTCATGGTGTGGGTAGGAGGAGAAATGGGGTAGGGATTATTCTGAAGGAACAGTATGTCAAGAGTGATTTGGAGATGAAAAGAGTGTCAGACAGAGTAATGATTATGAAGCTGGAAATTGGAGGTGTGATGGTAAATGTTGTTAGTGCATATGCCCTGCAAGTTAGGTGTGTGATGGATGAGAAAGAAGATTTCTGGAGTGAGTTGGATGAATTGATGGACAGTGTACCCAAGGGACAGAAAGTGGTGATTGGAGCAGATTTCAATGGACATGTTGTTGAAGGGAACAGAGGAGACAAGGAGGAGATGGGTAGGTATGGTGTCAAAGAGAGGAATGAAGAAGGTCAGATGATAGTGGATTTTGCAAAAATGATGGGCATGACTATGGTGAATAAGTATTTTAAGAAGATGGAGGAACATAGGGTGACGTACAACAGTGGAGGAAGATGCACACAGGTAGATTATATCCTATGCAGAAGAGTCAATCTGAAGGAGATTAAAGACTGCAAAGTGGTGGCAGGGGAAAGTGTAGTTAGACAGCATAGGATGGTGGTCTGTAGGATGACACTGGAGATCAAAAAGAGGAGGAGAGTGAGGGCAGAGCCAAGGATCAAATGGTGGAAGTTGAAAAAGGAAGACTGCAAGGTTGAGTTTAGGGAGGAGGTAAGATAGGCCCTGGGTGGCAGTGAAGAGTTACCAGACAGCTGGGCAACTACAACAGAAGTAGTAAGGGTGACAGCTAGAAGGGTACTTGGGGTGACATCTGGACTGAGGAAGGAGGAAAAGGAAACCTGGTGGTGGAATATGGAAGTACAGTAGAGTATATAGAGGAAGAGCATGGCAAAGAAGAAGTTGGATAGTCACAGAGATGCAGAAAGTAGACGCAAGTACAAGGAGATAAGTTGCAAGGTGAAGATGAGGTGGCAAAGGCTAAAGAAAAGGCATATCATGAGTTGTATGAGAGGTTGGACACTAAGGAGGGAGAAAAGGACCTGTACCGATTGGCTAGACAAAGGGACTGAGCTGGGAAAGATTCAACATAATTCTTACAGCACCACTGCCTCTGTCCAAGTGGGAGAGGGATTGGTGTAGCATGTAGATGATGGCATTGTCCGCTCCCACCTTCTCCTGGTATGCGAACTGCAGAGGGTCGAGGGCATGGCGGACCTGTGGCCTCAGGTGGTGAAGCAGCAGCCGCTCCATGGTCTTCATCACATGTGACGTCAGAGCGAATGGCCAGAAGTCATTCAGCTCACTAGGATGTGATACCTTTGGGATTGGGGTGATGCAAGATGTTTTCCAAAGAAACTTTATTGTGCTTTAGAGGATTTTCAGTATGTTGGGAATTATCTTACAGTATACTCTTTTCCTGACTAATATGTTTGAATGGCCTTGCTGTTAATGTTCCTTTGCTTTTATATTTTTTTTTCAAATGGCGTGAATGTTTGTGGTACTGCCTCATCAGAGGCCTATGTTAAAATTGCATTTACTGTCTGTCCAGGTTTTACACATTTTCCTGTTGTCCATGCAGAGTATCTCTATATACTTTGAATTCCTCCCACATCCCAAAGACAATTACAGTAGTTTTGGTTGATTACTTAGGACACACTAGCCCAGGATGGAGTTTGGGAGTGTGAGTAAGTGTATCACACGGCTGACAGGTGTTCTGTCAAAGGCTAACACAAGCCTTTTACTGGATACTGCTGGGATAGGTGCTGTCTCAACGTGATCCTGTAGTTAATAAGTAGGTTTGGAATATAGAGATGGATGGATAATATACAGTATTTATTTAGCTACTAAACTAATCAGCTGTGAGAACTCTCAGCAACAGGTTTAGGTGAAACACCTTTATCACTCACAGGTGAATTCTGTTTAACTTTATGACTCCAAAAGTTAAGGTAATATCTAGGAGTTTATTTACTAGTGTGATTGAAAGGAAAATACTTGCAGAGTTTTGGTTTCTCTTTCACATTGTATGTCACTTTGTGTTACTTATTGACAACAAATTCATGAAGGTTCTTCAAAATGTTTCCACGCTTTTCTGTTTCCAAGCTATTTTGTGGGGTGCCTCAGTGAGATATTGCAACACTGAAACCCTTACTCTTATGGTTAAGCATCCTGCTGCTACTGACCTTGTTGCCAGTGTGTGTGAGCTGTTACTTACTTGGCTGCAAGTCTAACAATACACACCAAAGGCAAACAGAGTACAGTTGTGCTATTTTTGTTGGCAGAAGGTGTAAAAGGAGCTGAGATTCACACCTGTTCACACACTCAGTATGGAGACAAGACTTAACCCTGCTGAAGTGTATAGAGATGTTCAAAAATGGTCAGACAATTGTGATGTATATGAATTGCTTGGGACAGCTGTCAACATCAGCCACTAATGAGAAGTAGGAAGAAGCCAGGGACACTATTCTCACTGACAGAATAGTAGTGATAAACGAAAACTGCATTACAACAAGGAGAGGTTGTCAGTTTGCAGGTGATGATAAGTGGAGCAGAGGCAAGCATAACTGGTTACACAATCAATAAAAACCCTATTTTTTCTGAGTCTTTTTGACAATTGATATAAGTGCAGTCAGATACACAGATTAATCAAATTACAAATATCTCTAATAAAAACAGACTATTTTTGAAAAATAAAATACTAAAACTTTTTGAAGATTGCTTGAACATAAATAAGTCATGTCAAGTTGGGTCACTTTTATTGTCACATCACTTAAATACAAAGGTACGATTGAAAAACGTGTGCAAGGCCAACAGTAATAGAGCGATATTATTACAGCAGAGTAGGCTATGCATATAATAAATACATCTACTGTATACATATAAAAGGCAAAGCCCTCACTGACTCATCACTAATTCTCCCACTTTCCATATAGGCGGGAAGCTGAAATTTCGCATGCTCATTCCTTGCAGTGTACTTACAAAAGTTAGGTATGTTTCATGTTCTATTGCAACACCCAAGGGGGGGGGGGGATGGGTGTACCCCCTAAACTGTATATATAGATAGGGGAAACTCCTCCACACTATTTCTGCGACTTCCAATATATGTAGGAAGCCCAAATTTCTCATGCTCATCCTTTACACTGTACCAACAAACGTTAAGTATGTTTCATTTCGCGCTGCGCCCTGTAAGGAACTTTCGAAAATAACGTCTTCTTTTTGGCGGTTCTCACCATTATGCCGTAAGGAACTTTCGGAACTGACCTCTCCTTTTGGCTTTTTCATTCCTTATTTCCATTAACAAAGGATTAATTTCACGGCAGAGATGCACCTACCACGTGGTTGGCTCCATGCCTATATACATTAATAACATCCCGTGCTCATGTGCCTCCTCACTGGCTTCCTTACTTTCCTCAGCTGTTCGTCGTGCTCACTGCTCCCTTTTTCTTTACTCCATCGCTTCAAGGGTGGAAGGACTGCTCATTCTTCTTTCAGGCTACCACTAAACCTCACCTATACTTATTCCAATTCAAACGCCTCCAATTTCTAGTAACAGTATGCTTCGCTATGACAATAAATAAGTCACAGAGCCAGACTCTAAAAAAGGTTGCCATTGACTTGACACAAGATTGCTTCTCACATGGCCAACTGTACGTTGCATGTTCAAGAGTAAGCTTAGCAGACAGCTTGGTCATTTTACAGCCCGACGGAAAAACTGCAAACATCGTTTACAAAGAGATCCTTACATCCTAATAATGTGCATTTCTCATACGCAACATTTACAATCATAAATTAAACTCTTTACAATCATCAAATTCACTCTCAATACTAAAATAAGCCTATGACAATTACATTGACAATCATGTTACGTTATTTTTAAAATGTTTCCTTTCCTTTTTCATAACTTCTTTAACACACTACTTCTCCACTGCGAAGCGCGGGTATTTTGCTAGTTTAAATATAAATTCACAAATCACACATTGTGGTAAAATAAGCACATTACAGAATGTAACACATTACATAAGTAAACACTTAGTCATACTTAAATTCATATTCTATATAATGCATACTAACAACACAAAAAGATGTGGTGCAATGGAATGTGCAAATGATGTATTAGCATGGTTTGTAACAGTTGCTGTGCAGAGTTCAGCACCATGAAAGCTTTATGGGAGAAGATGTCCAAAAGCCTGTTGGTCTGGGACCTGATGCAACAGTATTGCCTGCCTGAATGTAATAGTGCACTCTGTAAAACTAGAAAAGATGAAGAAGTCTAAAGAGGGCAGAAATACATTAAAGACTTTTTTGTAGAAGATAACCACTAACTGAGAAAATCATTTGAAGAAACATTTGGACTGGTTAACTATTAGCTAACAAAATTGATCAAATGCTCTCATTTTATTTAAAATGTATACTAAATGGCTTGTAGCAAATAGGTAAAAATAGTCATAAGTGACATGTGCCATTGGTGTGGTTCAACAGTAGCAGCCATGCCTAATTAGCAAGTTGGAGTTCCAGTATTTGATAAAAGTTTATTTTATCTTTAACTTGCATTTCTGCCTAACAGCTCTGTAGTCCAGAGTTACAAATGGCAGCCCAGACACTGTCTATGTAGAGTCAGCACATTCTCCCAGTGTCTTTGTAGAGGGTCTTCATGGAGTTTGGCTTCCTTCAAAATTTGAACAATGCAGTCATTCATTTAACTGAAATCTCCAAATTGGGTCATGCATGTAAAGGTGACCCACCCAGTGTTGCTCCCTGCCTTCTACACAATGTTGTTAGGATGGGTTCTTGCTTCCTATGACCCTGAAAAAACTAAACAGATTTTAGAGAAAATGGATGCCATCTCTTAGTGTGCTTTTCTAGTCCACTTGATGCTTTGTGCACCTATCCAAGGAGGAACAGACACAACAGGATCAGCACAAGATAAGGTAATTAAGTGATGGTTTGGAAAAAGACCTATAAAAAGTGTGTATAACCTGGCTGAAATATTTGTATACGTTAAAGTATGTTTCATTAGTTAAATTAGTAGAAAAAAAGACAATTGTTTTCTTGTTCCTTAAGTCACTTGCAAAACTAGGAAAAATGATACAAAAGGTTATCTGTAATGCTTTAAAAATGAGGAAGCACATACCCATAACTGAAAGTCATATTTATTTTTGTTATCTGTAATAGCTATTATCAAAATAAAAACTAACTCAGTAATAAGTGGTTGTGGAAAATCCAGAAGGCATTTAATTACGCCTCTCCACCTATCCCCCATGAACTATTCAAGAGTAATAAAATTGAAATGTCATAAACACTGTGTCATAAAGTGTGGCATTGTCACTGCCCAGTGGCTGAACTCCACAATGGACCTCAGCTGATGTGATTTTCATGTGGAGTTTGCAAATTGTCCCTGTGTTCAGAAAATACTGGTTAAGTCCTACAGGTACAACAATTCCTGCTACTTTAATTAAGGATTCTAACCTAAGTCTTTGTGAATGTGGGAGCCTGTGTGGAACCCACTGCAATTTACTTGCATCCCATTTAAGGGCTGGTTCTTCCCTTGTGACTGTTGTTCCAGAAATCGGCTATAGCTCCTAACAACCATCACCATGAGAAACTAGGTAATAATATTAACTGGAAAGGAAGAAAATGAAAAAGTAAAAAGAAACTGTTGTAACCTCAAACTCGATCCCAACCAACACCCCCTCACCAGTTCTGCCCAAAAATTCAAACGATAGGATCGTTCAAAGGAAAAACGTAACTTTTAACCATCACAAATTATGAAAATGTGAATAGAAAAAAAAGAAACTCTAGGAACATCCATCATTTTTTTAACCCAGCTCAGTACCTGATCTAAAGTGTTACCAAATGAAAACTTTCAAAACAGTTAACTAAGTCCCCAAATGCATTCAATTATTACATCATGTATAAATATTGTAATTTGTTGCCTCAGGAGGTATTTAAAATAAAACTTATATGAAGCAAACGTAAGATTTTATAATGCCTTACATACATCAATTAGGCAGAGTTGGTGCAGCAGTTAGTACGGCTCCTTCCCTTCTCCAAGCAACTAGGTCTGAAAACCATTCGCACATGGGACTGAATCTTTGAGTCCATGCTCTATATGTGGGTTTACCTACCAAAGACATGCATATTAGGTTCATTGGCAACTTTAATTTGGTTCAATATGAATAACAGCTTTATGTGTGAGTATGCCTGGCACCCTGACCAGGGCTGGTTCACTCCAAGCATCTGCTTTGGGTGCTAGGACTGGGTGTGGCTGTCTAAGATCCAGAAATTGGAAAGAAATGGACAGAGCGATGGATGGATGGATTGTACAATTTTTAAAAAGGTTACTCATAAAATAGACTGACAAACTTGTTAAATCTGTCTGCTCTTCTTTTCTATCATGGTGCAGAAAGTTTTTCTTCCACAAGCTGCATTTCCAGATGGAAAGCGAAATGTGAGCTGTGCATACTCAAAACAAATGGTAAGTGCTGGGGGATGGGGTTGCAATGGACTATTTTTATACCATGGATTTCCACATTGCTCTAGAGTGGCTAGGTAATGGGTCACCAACAGAAGGCTCAGGTCTGGCACAGAGCATTCCAATAACTTGCAAATGGTTATTCAAAAAAAGACAACACTCCATTTATATTTAACTTTATTCAGAGTATACCTCACTTAGTCTGGTTATAATGTTTGAGGTCAGCTATTCCGAAAAATTAGGAATTTGCTTTTATGGTCTTCAAATTTCTTTTATATCTTTCATGTTTGCAGTTGCTTTAACTGCATGTTTGTTACTCTAACAAAATAAAGCCATTCATGATAAACTACTGCGGTGGGTTGGCACCCTGCCCAGGATTGGTTCCTGCCTTGTGCCCTGTGTTGGCTGGGATTGGCTCCAGCAGACCCCGTGACCCTGTGTTCAGATTCAGCGGGTTGGAAAATGGATGGATGGATGGATGATAAACTATTTTCACAATTTGTTATCTTACTATAGTTATTTGATTAAAACACTGACACACTCATTAGGGTTGATATGCTAGAGATCTAGCATCCTGGTATTAAACCCTTCAACAAATCACTGTCTTTACATATTTTTTTCTTTGTTTCCATACAATTGTCTTAGAAATTTCAGTTTTCTTGCTACATCCCAAATGCGTACATGCCAGTTTACCTGGTAATTCTAAATTGGCCCCATGTGGGTGGGCCCCATAGTAGACTGGCAACCAATTCAGGGACTATTCCTACCATGTGCCTGATGATGTTAGGATAGCTTCCTGCCCCCTGAAATGGATTTTGTGGTTTTAAGATTCATTGTTTATTAATTGATCTGTTAAACTAATGAAGTATAAGATGCCTCACTGCAGAAAAAATACAAATAAATTCATTTTTAAACTTATTCAGCATATATTTTCATCTTAAACCTATGACCAACTTAGGGTATGAGAGAAGAAATCAACTTTTGGTATCACAAAGACTAAAAAGCTTGTTATTTTAATAGAGCAATGCCTTAACCTACTTTAAGGCACTTTCTAAGCAGCTGTCCTCTCATTTAATGCCAGGACAATGAATTGTTTTGTCAATGCCTGCCATTGACCAATCTCTAAACATGAGGGAATCTTTGTGCTTGTGTTAATTTAGTCTAGGTTATCGAGCTCGGCTTAGAATTAGCATGACACTTCACAGTAAAAGAGGCAGTATTACATTAACACTTGAAATTATATATATGAAAGCAGTGCTGCCATTTATATATTTTCAGGAATTAATTTAACCATGAAAATGTGCTCATACAGCTCTGTCCTTGCACATGAACATTGAAATAATTAATATAATCAAGACTCATTGAAACTTGTTTTATTATTCTGTCCTAAACTCATCATATACAGAAATCTGTTATTTAGCTGGTTGATTTCTTTCACTTGATGGAAATATACTGAGTTTTAAACACAACTAAAATATCCAGACTTAATACAAAGAATGTAAAGAATGGTTTACTATTTCAAATTATGTAAACCTTAACTCTTGCTACTTTTCAGACTGGCAGCTATTTGTCCCTGGGGTTGATAATTGATATTAGGTACACCCCAAATTCACATATTAAAAAATAAAAATTAAAAAGATAGATGCTTTCCATTCATTCATCTATTTATAACTGAACCTACTTAATCCAGTTTAGGGTTGACAGGACAAACACACATATCCATTTTTCTTAATTTGATGATAAATTTGAGACTTTTTAGAAAACAGAGGACAATTTAATTTTTCCAACCTGTTTGTGTCTATGATACAGTATCTACAGTGTTGATATTCATGTATTTTTTTTACTGGTATTTAATTAATTAAAAACAAAATTGTTTTCAAATACAGGTCATGGTGGGGCTGGAGCTTATCCCAGCAGAACTGGGTACAAGGCAGTAAACTGCCCTGGATGGACCGTCAGTCAGGCCCACTCTTGTAAACACCCAAACATGTTAATTTAGAATTGAAAATTAACTTAACTTAATGTGCATGTCATTGGGAATGTGAAAAGAAATATTTTGAGTGTCCATAGGAAAACCCACATGGACATGGGAAGAACAAGCAAACTGCACATTGGACAATATCCAGATACGAGTTTCAATCAGTGAGTATGTCGAGAACCCTTTTGCTAAAATACCAGCCTTAGAACTTTTGGGGTAAGTATATACAGTACCAGTTTTGCACATTGTCCAGGAGTAATTCTTCCCCATTCTTCTTAGCAGAATTTAGAGAGACCCACTAGGTTGGTGGGATGGTGCCTCTGAATAGCAGTTATCAAATAGTTCCACAGATTCTCAATTACTGCTTGCCCTTGAACCATTTCGGGTCATTTACTGGACTGGAACTACTAAATCTTCAATAAAATTAGAAAATGGTGGCGTTCTAAAACTTTTGAATGTTAGTGTATTTATATACTGTATATAGTGCTCCACGGACAGACTGAGGAGATTGTTCCTCTCCCACACTATGCAACTCTTCAATTCCACCCTCTGGGGGGAAATGTTAACATTATACAAAGTTATTATCTGTTTTACCTGCATTTTTTATCACTCTTTAATTTAATATTGTTTCTTTATCAGTATGCTGCTGCTGGAGTATGTGAATTTCCCTTTGGGATTAATAAAGTATCTATCTATCTATCTATCTATCTATCTATCTATCTATCTATCTATCTACAGTCATGGCCGAAATTATCGGCACCCCTGGAATTTTCCCAGAAAATGCAGAATTTCTCCTAGAAAATTGTTGCAATTACAGATGTTTTGGTATACACATGTTTATTGCCTTTATGTACATTGGAACAAAATGAAAAAACAGAGAAAAAAATCCAAATCTGACATCATGTCACACAGAACTCCAAAAATGGGCCGGACAAAATTATTGGCACCTTTTCAAAATTGTGGGTAAATCGTTTTATTTCAAGCATACGATACTCGTTTGAAGTCACCTTATGGCAAGAAACAGGTACTGGCAATATAGCAATCACACCTGAAGCCAGTTAAAATGGAGAAAAGTTGACTCAACCTTTCTGTTGTATGTCTGAGTGTGCCACACTAAGCATGGAGAACAGAAAGAAGAGCAGACAATTGTCTGAGGACTTGAGAACAAAAATTGTGGAAAAATATCAACAATCTCAAGGCTACAAGTTCATCTCCAGAGATCTTCATGTTCCTTTGTCCACTGTGTGCAACATAATCAAGAAGTTCACAACACATAGCACTGTAGCTAATCTCCCTGGACGTGGATGGAAGAGAAAAATTGATAAAAGACTGCAATGAAGGATAGTCCGAATGGTGGATAAACAGCCCCAATCAACTTCAAAACATATTCAAGCTGTTCTGCAGACTCAGGGTGCAACAGTGTCAGCTCGAACTATCCGTCGACATCTAAATGAAATGAAACACTATGGCAGGAGAGCAAGGAGGACCCCACTGCTGACACAGAAACATAAAAAAGCCAGACTGGAGTTTGCCAAAATGTACTTGAGGAACCTAAAATCCTTCTGGACGAACGTCTTGTGGACAGATGAGACCAAGGCAGAGCTTTTTGGTAAAGCTCATCATTCTACTGTTTACAGAAAACGGAATGAGGCCTACGAAGAAAAGAACACAGTACCTACAGTCAAACATGGTGGAGGTTCTAAGATGTTTTGGGGATGTTTTGCTGCCTCTGGCACTGGATGCCTTGACTGTGTGCAAGGCATCATGAAATCTGAAGACTACCAAAAGATATTGGGGCGCAATGTAGGGCCCAGTGTCAGAAAGCTGGGTCTGCATTAGAGGTCATGGGTGTTCCAGCAGGACAATGACCCCAAACATACCTCTAAAAGCACCCAGAAATGGTTGAAGACAAAGCGCTGGAGAGTTCTGAAGTGGCCAGCAATGAGTCCGGATCTAAATCCGATTGAACACTTATGGAGAGATCTCAAAATTGCTGTTGGGAGAAGGCGCCCTTCAAATCTGAGAGACCTTGAGCAGTTTGCAAAAGAAGAGTGGTCGGAAATTCCAGTTGAGAGGTGTAACAAGCTTGTTGATGGTTATAGTAAAAGCTTGATTTCAGTTATTTTTTCCAAAGGGCGTGCAACCAAATATTAAGTTGAGGGTGCCAATAATTTTGTCCAGCCCAGTTTTTGAGTTTTGTGTGAAATGATGTCAGATTTGGCTTTTTTTTTCTCTGGTTTTTTGTGTTGTTCCAATGCACATAAAGGAAATAAACGCTCCACAGACAGATTGAGAAGATCGTTCCTCCCCCAAACTATGCGACTCTTCAATTCCACCCGGGGGGGTAAACGTTAACATTTTACATTATACAAAGTTATTGTCTGTTTTTCACCTGCATTATTATCTTGCTTTAATTTAATATTATTTATTGTATCAGTATGCTGCTGCTGGAGAATGTGAATTTCCCATTGGGATTAATAAAGTATCTATCTATCTATCTATCTATCTATCTATCTATCTATCTATCTATCTATCTATCTATCTATCTATCTATCTATCTATCTATCTATCTATCTATCTATCTATTGTAGAACTAGAATGGGCATCCCAGCCAGGAAGGAAGATGATTTATTATCTGGGTGGGAGGTCAGTGAGGAATGACAAGTGAATTGGCTGGCGGGATGAAGAAATAACTTTGTGCCCAGCTGGTATGATATAATGGATGGACCAGCGGAAGCCAAGAGTGGGGAGCTGTTTCATTCCCCCATATGCCAGATGCCAGTGATCTCCATATAGCAATCCAGTTGGTACACCCGCAGAGGTGCTTGGTAATTGGAGTCCAGAAGTGCAGCCCTGTCTGGTTCCATGGGTCCCAACAGAGGGGGCTGTTGGGGGAGTACCTCCTTACTTTCTTTATGGCCCAGAAGTGCTTCCTGAAAGACACGGCATAGCACCTGAAGCATTCCTGTGTCCAGCTTTAAAAGGGTAGCCCACTGTCTCACATCAATAATACATTTTATTTATATAGCGCCTTTCCCATGCTCAAGGCACTTCACAGAGTTTAAGAAAGAACGACAGGGTATACAGTATATAGCATTGTACAAACCAGATAAATAAATAAAGAAGATTAAGACAGTAAATTCAGAGAGAAAGCCTAACAGACAACATAATTGATGGTCTCGCACACACACACACACATACGTAGGTTACATGAGCATCTTGACATAGAGATAAACTGAGAGAAGGGTAATAAAGTCAAGTAGAGCTAAAAGCCTTCCTGAACAGATGAGTTTTGAGTTGTTTTTTAAAAGAATTCATGGAGTCGGCTGACCTGATTAATTTTGGTAAGTCATTTCAGAGTCTGGGCGCTGTACAGCTGAAGGCCCTGTCACCCATGGAGTGTAGATCAGTGTGGGGCACAACAAGATTGGCAGAATCAGAGGACCTTAGTGGGCAGACAGGCACATAGTGATGGAGAAGGTCACTGATGTAGTTTGGTGCAAGGTCATTTAAGACTTTGTAGGTTATTAGTAGGATTTTATATTCGATTCTGTAAGACACAGGAAGCCAGTGAAGGCGGAGCAGGATGGGTGTTATGTGCTCGCAGTTGCTGGTTTCGAGTAAGTACTCTTGCAGCCGAGTTTAGAATAAGCTGGAGCTGTGATATAAGATTAGAAGGGGTACTTGCCAGTAGGGAATTACAATAATCATTCATAAACATAAATAATAAATAATAATAATATAAATAATATAAAATAATAAATAATCATAAACATCTTGTATCACCCCAGTCCCAAAGGTATCATGTCCTAGTGAGCTGAATGACTTTCGGCCTGTTGCTCTGACATCACATGTGATGAAGACCATGGAGAGGCTGCTGCTTCACCACCTTAGGCCACAGGTTCAACACGCCCTTGACCCTCTGCAGTTTGCATATCAGGAGAAGGTGGGAGCGGAGGATGCCATCATCTATATGCTACACCGATCCCTCTCTCACTTGGACAGAGGCAGTGGTGCTGTAAGAATTATGTTTCTAGACTTCTCTAGCGCCTTCAACACAATCCAACCTCTGCTCCTTAGGGACAAGCTGACAGAGATGGGATTAGATTCATACCTAGTGGCATGGATCGTGGACTATCTTAAAGACAAACCTCAGTATGTGCGTCTTGGGAACTGCACGTCTGACATTGTGGTCAGCAACACAGGAGCGTCACAAGGGACTGTACTTACTCCGGTCCTGTTCAGCCTATATACATCGGACTTCCAATATAACTCGGAGTCCTGCCATGTGCAAAAGTTCGCTGATGACACTGCTATTGTGGGCTGCATCAGGAATGGGCTGGAGGATGAGTATAGGGACCTAATCAATGACTTTGTTAAATGGTGCGACTCAAACCACCTACAACTGAACACCAGCAAAACCAAGGAGCTGGTGGTGGATTTTAGGAGGCCTAGACCCCTCATAGACCCCGTGATCATCAAAGGTGACTGTGTACAGATGGTGCAGACCTATAAATATCTTGGAGTGCAGCTGGATGATAAATTAGACTGGACTGCCAATACTGATGCGCTGTGCAAGAAAGGACAGAGCCGACTATACTTCCTTAGAAGGCTGGCGTCCTTCAACATCTGCAATAAGATGCTGCAGATGTTCTATCAGACAGTTGTGGCAAGCGCCCTCTTCTACGCAGTGGTGTGCTGGGGAGGCAGCATTAAGAGGAAAGACGCCTCACGCCTGGACAAACTGGTGAGGAAGGCAGGCTCTATTGTTGGCATGGAGCTGGACAGTTTAACATCTGTGGCAGAGCGAAGGGCGCTCAGCAGGCTCCTATCAATTATGGAGAATCCACTGCATCCACTAAATAGTATCATCTCCAGACAGAAGAGCAGCTTCAGCAACAGACTGCTGTCACTGTCCTGCTCCACAGACAGATTGAGAAGATCGTTCCTCCCCCAAACTATGCGACTCTTCAATTCCACCCCGGGGGGGTAAACGTTAACATTTAACATTATACAAAGTTATTGTCTGTTTTTCACCTGCATTATTATCTTGCTTTAATTTAATATTATTTATTGTATCAGTATGCTGCTGCTGGAGAATGTGAATTTCCCATTGGGATTAATAAAGTATCTATCTATCTGTCTATCTATCTATCTGTCTATCTATCTATCTATCTATCTATCTATCTATCTATCTATCTATCTATCTATCTATCTATCTATCTATCTATCTATCTATCTATCTATCTATCTATCTATCTAATTGATGCAGGATGTGATAAAAGCATGGACATGGTTCTCAGCATTAGAAAAGGAGAGGAAGGAGCGAACATGGGATATGTTACAGAGGTGAAAGTAAGAAAGTTTCTTAATGTGGTTTATGTGGATGGAATAAGAAAGGGAGGAATCAAAAATTACACCAAGATTCTTTGCAGTAGAGGCAGGTCTGATGAGATCACCGTCAAGTTGGACTGGGAAGGAGCTCATTTTATTAAGTTGCACTTTAGTCCCAATTTGCAGGAGGTCAGTTTTGTTGCAATTTAATTTTAAAGAGTTCTGCTCCATCCAGGCATTAATTTCACTGAGGCAGTTTGTGAGCTGAGAGAGCACTGATGAAGTTCCACTTTTAACATTGAAATAAAGTTGAGTATCATCTGCATAAAAATAATAACCCAGTCCAAAGCTATGAATAATAGGGCCAAGGGGAAGCATATAAATACAGAAGAGAAGAGAGCCGAGGACAGAGCCCTGAGGAACTCCTTGTGTGACTGGTGCTGAGCTGGATCTGCTGTTTCCAAGACTCACAAACTCTTGCCTATCAGTCAGATAGGACTTGAACCATTGGAGGACAGTGTCAAATGCTGCACTGAGGTCAATGTGTCACAGTCAGGAGGCAACACTCAGTGGAAGTAGAAAAAAGGAATATTGTTTGGATTTACTATATAATTGTGGCTGCATTTGGAGAAGTGATTGTAAAAAGGTGCTGTGTTTGAATATAAACAATTTATTTTATTACAAGAACGTGTTGAAGATTACTGTGTCATGGATGTGGGACTTGGTGGTGCCCCCTGGTGGTTTATATATATGTGAACAGTGAACATGTGATAATAATCATGTATATAATGTACTTATGCAGTACTGTATATACAGATCAGATCACCTTTCATAATGAACACAATTCCAAAGAACTTTTACGGGTAACCCTCAACTGCTATTCTTTTAAATGGCAGAATGCTAGCCCCACTATTCTTGCTGCCATGGAATTTATCCTTGTGGTTAATAATACAGTATAATAACGTCAAATGTAATGTAAAAGTGTCTATTTCTGATAAAAAACATTTTAAAGTTGAACACAAATACGACGAATTTTCTTCCCCAAATGTGTTAATAAAAATGACTAGCGCATTTTAAAAGAATAAAAACATTTATGATTACGCTACATTCAAGTGCCTCTGTCAAAGTTTTGAATCACTACCATATATAAAAGACATCTGACCAAAAATTGTATTTCAAAGATAAAATACACCCGCAACAGCCTTTTTCCAAGCTACTGTAAATTCGCCTAAGGGGTTCCTTCTATTGTATATTACTGAAGGAAGAACTGCATTAATTTCATGCATATTTGTTTCTGTCTCCCAATTAATTAGGATTTCCGATTCCTATATCCAAATGTATTGCGGGCATCGACGTGTTGCCATTTTTGCCAGTTTCGAGCTATTAAAAGTAGAAGCTGGAAGCTTTAGTTTAGTGTCATGGGCTGCTGAGGACATACGCGCGTGCGCTAAAGTTCACTACATAATAAAATATCGATCACTTATAACAAGCATTTCTTTACGTATCATCGTGCCATAAACTACTTCAAACGGAGTTTTGAATGCACGCTTACCTGCGTGTAGTAACGACGGTCAACATTAACCACCGGCAACGATGTCAGTTATTCTAGTCTATAAATACACGTGTTTCAACTACTGTACGGCAGATGGCTTATGGAGTGGTCAGTGTTTTAACTTAGATGCCACATGGCCCGTAAAGCCATTTACTTCTGTTAACAGTGAAAATGCAAGCATTTCATAAAGGGGCGGAGCTACGACGGCTGTACGCAAATACTACCCATTTAAACGAGAATGAGCATGCGCACTTGACGGAAATCGGGACTTAGTCTGTTACACAACTGCTGTCTCCTTCATTCTGCTATCTGCATTTCACCGGCTCCAGCTCTGTAGATATCTAAAGTTCTTCCCTCTCCTTTAATTTAAAGTAATTTTAATCAAATAGTTGGCAAGCAAGAAATGAGTGGGGATCAACTACATAACGACTCTCAGGTAAATTAATATCTATATATTTAGGATGACAAAAAAATGTCATGTAGGGTAAAAGGGCGACTGCGAGTTGGAATATTAGTAAAACTGAAAAAGAATAATAATGTGTATTATAGGCAGTCTTTAGTTTGTCAGAATTTATACTTTAAACTAGTAGATTTCAGAAAAGTTTATGGGTTTATCTTTTAGCTTAAAACCATGAATGTATAACATTTTGGTTAACCTCGATTGAAACTTACGTACATTTTTCGAGACAAGAAAAACGACAATTTTTAAAGCCTGTGTCTTTCGTTTTATTTTACAGATCGATTCTGGTTCTCGAGTTAATGGTGAGTATTTCTGAATGCCTATAGACGCTTCAGCGCTGCCCTTTTAAACGGTTTTCTTGCCTGTTTTCTCTTGTCTGGCTCTGATTCTCCAGTTAGTTTTAACGACAGACATGGCGTCCCAGAGACTAAGTCCCATCTCCTCTACTCACAAGCGCCTATTGTTCAAATGGTGGGCTTAGAAATCCCCTTTAAATGTGTATTTTTCCCATTATGGACCCGGATTCTAATAGAGGGAGAAACTAATTTTAGAATCAGGCCTCCAACTGGCTATAGGAACATATTTTCGGGCCTTATTTTTGAGCCGAAAGTTGGGGTTTGGGGATTGAAGACTTAGTCTCTACGCCATTTTCTTTTTCCTCTGCTTACCGTCTCGCTCTCCTTCTGTAAGCGAGAGTGAGTGAGAGAGAGCGAACAAGCAGGCAGAAGCGAGCACAAAGTGCCGATCTGCCGAGATATGGAGGAGGAGGGGATGGAGGAAGGGAAGCAGAAGGCCCGGGCGATTTGTACAGCGGCTTGGTTTGTACATAATGTTCTTTGGCCCACGGAATGTAAAAAATGAAAGTAGGAGCTCGCCGGTACACGGAGCATTAGCTTACCTTGGTCTAGCCACCCGTTCGTGGGTCACACAATTTACATTTTACAAAGTGAGTAAAGTAAGTTTTAGCAAACGTAAAAGAGTATTTTAAATTATTCAATTTTTAGAAAATGTGACTGCCCACTTAATTTTCTTAAATATCTGTAAAACTCAGTTCACTTCCACACCGTACTCGTTTCCTGCATCAGGTTGGTCGTCATTTGCCAGTTGGGTTACAAACTTGCAATTTTCGTCTGCTGCTTCAATTATACAGTCCAGTGACCAAAAAGAAGTTGAAATACTGCTGGAGTGCGTTTTGAGTTATCGTTTACTTTTTCCATGTTGTGCGCTGGGTTCCCTTAAGAATCGGGAATACTGCCATATACATTGAACGTGTGTAGGATAAACGTGTAACAAGAAATGATACCTGTTATTTTTCATTGGGTTTGAATCGGCACAATTAAGACGTTTAGTCAATTTGATATGTAATCTCTATAATTTCAGCCCCGACAGAATTTTTTTTTAACTGTTTTTAAATGTATATATTTGAGTAGGGTAACAGCAGTGACGAGGCCTCCACAGCTCCAGGAGTCTCGTTCACATCCCAGCCTAAGCGTGCACTGTGGAGTTTGCACACGGTGTTCATTTTCACGAAGATTTTCTTGGGTTTCCTCCTACTACTTGAGGATATCTGACTTGGTGTACCTTCAGACCTGCTGTTTTCGCTCCGGCTTCTGATGGACACCTTATCCCTGTAACCTTGGAATGATGAACTGACTAGATGTATATTTTGGATTAAAGGCATCATTACTTATATCTTCTTTACGTGGTGTTTTTAATAACTGCCTTAGTAGTTATTCTGAGGGTTTACTTTGGTTAGATAGGTATTACATCACCTTCAAGTTTTCTTTCCCTGCTTTTGCTATATATTACCCATTTTTTTTTTTTTTTTGGTCCTACCAATCCATATATAAATATTGTCCTCTCTCATCTTCCAAATCTCCATCACTATACAACTCCCCAGTCTCTTTTTCTTCATGATGTGACTGTTACTCTGTGCAGCAACTTTCTGGGAGGTCTCTGCCATGCATGTGTCACCTTGTCATTTCTTACTTTTAGACAGACACCCTGTTTCCCATTTGGCATACTAACAAAGCAGATTGAATAATTTTAACATGCAGAGTTAAGTATTTGAATGTGTTCGTAACAAATGACCAGTGTGCATTTAGAAAGTGACAAGGAAAATGTAAACAAATTTAGCATTAGATTAAATGGCCATTCTGTTACCCAAGTATGAGTGTTAATATCTGTGTGAGTGTGTCTATGGTGGCCTGGCACCATGTTTATAGCTTTGTTTTGCTTTGGTGTCTATGAACATGAATTGAGTTGCGGGTTTCTTTTTTTAACACCAGCTTTATATAGTATTTCCCAATACAAAGTATAATTCAAGATACTTTACAAATATTACTAAGTGGAAACAAAGAAAATTGATCAAATAAAGTAAGTATTCTAAGGGTAAGTGGGGAGAAAAAGAAAGAAACCCCACTGGAGAAAAAAACCTCTGGGGTTCTTCTAAATTAGTTTTTAAGTGAGTAGGTTAAACTTTGTTGTATTTTTATACATCCAGAATTCCTTACCGATGTATTTACTTGAAACCAATTGAGGATTGGCATGTGTGTTGTATACTTAAACCCCAAACTCTAATCCGTTCAGTTTTACGCAATTCTTCCCTGCGACAGACTCTGAGCAGATGTCCAAATTTGCAAATACAACATTAGAATAGTACGTAAGCATGCAGCATGTGAACACACATGTAAGTGAGCAGCAAATAGAAAGAAGAATGGGCTAAAATTTAATAGAAACCAAATGATGTGGTAGTTAACAGAAAATGTGCCCAGTTGTCAATGAAGGAGAGAGAAAACAAACGTGAGTGGTATTCTAGGAGAAAGTAAACCTTGGGAGGTCTGCAGACATTTACAATAAAAATAGTTTACCTGATAAAGACCCCCTCAAAGTTATACTCTGATTTCATACCAACTTTTTTTTTTGTTTCAGTCATTCATTATTATTGTACTTGAGCCTGTAACGGTATTATGATATGATAGTCTGGTCACATTTGACACCATTAATTAAATTAAACTTACACTTTTGTATAGTGCACTTTCATATCCTAACCTAGACTTAATGGTATGAACCAAAGCAAGTTTTTATTAAAAAAAAAAAATAATAAAAAATAAATCTTGTGTTGGAATATAAATGTGTTGCACTTTGTCATAGTTGCATTGAAAGGTATTATTGGAGGTTAACTTGTAATATAATTTGCATCGGTCTGTCGTGGTGAAAAAGGAGCTGAGCCGCAAGGTGAAGCTCTCAATTTGCCAGTCGATCTATGTTCCTACCCTCACCTATGGTCATGAGCTATGGCTAGTGACCGAAAGAACGAGATCGCGAATATAAGCGGCTGAAATGAGTTTCCTCCGCAGGGTGTCTGGGCTTTCCCTTAAAGATAGGGTTAGAAGCTCAGTCATCCAGGAGGGACTCGGAGTAGAGCCGCTGCTCCTCCGCATCGAGAGGAATCGGATGAGGTGGCTCGGGCATCTGATCAGGATGCCTCCCTGGTGAGGTGTTCCGGGTTACTGGTGAGGTGTTCCGGGCACGTCTAACCGGGAGGAGGCTCCGGGGAAGATCCAGGACACGCTGGAGGGACTATGTCTCTCGGCTGGCCTGGGAACACCTTGGGATTCTCCCGGAAGAGCTAGAAGAAGTGGCCGGGGAGGGGGAAGTCTGGGCATCTCTGCTCAAGCTGCTGCCCCCGCGACCCGACCTCGGATAAGCGGAAGAGGATGGATGGATGGATGTATGGAACTTGTAATATTCACTTTGAGCTTTCCTTTTATGGGTGTACACATAGTATAGAAAATATTCCAATAAACAGAATTTACCCTTATTATTAACATTTTTCTACAAAAGCTACCGAGTTAATAAATAGAAAATATGAAAGAAGTATCTTGATGTCCCCATCTTTAATGACAAACGAGGGGTGAGTTGCTTTAACTATGTGAAAAAATATTTGTGCACATGCAGGTAAAAGATAAGGTTATATAAGGTTAAGATTTTTTTTTTTTTTAGTGCTGGACGCAACTTTTTCTTTATGCTGTATTTATTAATGCGTAATATATACGCACCTCTGCATCAATTTCAGATTGAAAAAGAGGCACATTTGCATTGCCTAGTTAATTTGCAAGAACCGAGAAACCAGTAATAGACCTAAGCAATTCTTACACTTGTGTCTTTTGTGTAATGCATTTGCTTTTTAACTAGTATTGAGTGAAGACAGTAATAATCATAGTAGCATTTACTTTTTGCTAAATTTCAGTTTTAAGTTCTTTGAGCCACTTAGTCCAAAATGTGTGTATTTGAAAGTTTGCCTGTAATTTTTATGGATGACTTTTCCATTTTTATAGCATATTTTTTGTTGTAAACTAAACATTAATGGACAAATTATATTCCTCGACTAAAGTATCATTCATTTTATGCTGTTTACTCAATTGGTGTTTGGTCTAAATTCTTGCTTGCATTTGCCATTTTCACCAAGCTGTTTTTGTTAGTTGCAAAATCAAACATCTGCAGTGTTTTTCTAAAAACTTAAGAGAGTAACAACTCTGGAAGAAAGAGTACTAATTTGACATGACTTGTAAACTTTTTTTTTTTTTTGAAACACTTGTTGTCAGTTGATGCACTTTTAATGCTTATCCAGTTTTGTTGGTGCAAGTTTAAAATATTGGAAGAGCATATTTTGTGCATTGTTGGTATAAGGATTTGGTTTTATACAGTGGATATCTAAATCTTACAGTACTGTTTTTTTTTTTTTTTCTGACACTTTCTGTTGATTTTTTTTTTTTTTGTTTAAATTTAGTGATCAAGTTAAAGTTGTAAATGTAAGGAATTTCTTCCTAGTCATTAAATTTCTGAAGAGCTTTAATTACATTTTTGAGTAGAGAAGGAGTGAATGGGTAGAAGTGAGTGAGCGAGAGTGCTTTATGTAGCCTGATTGACGTGCTGAGTAGGACTAAGATGGCAGAAAGGTAATCTTAAGACAGATCTGTGTTAAATGGTCACTAACCTATTTGCTGTCTGAAGCCAAGCAAGTCCAACGTGCCTGTGCTACTGTTTTTTGTGGGTATGTAGTGTAGCCTTTACCTCCCCCTTTCCATTATATCTTGATAGTTTTCTTTTTTGTGCATGATGTTTTTGTAAGGTTCACATTTCTTGAAAGAAGATATTGATGAGGAGTGCTTGGCAAAGGCAGTGGTTTAGCCAGCCATAAGGTGGCAGAGCACCCTTTGTATAGATTATGGTGTCCAAAGGTGTAAACTACGGTTTATTTGTTTTAGTTAGCCAGTGTTCTTGATGCTTTCTTTGGGTAGTTGGTATTTTTGACCACATTAAGACCCTAAAACTAGACTAGTAGAAATAATTTTAAAATTGAACATTTTTTAATTATTGGCAGCAGCAGATGTGATGGGCTCTGCATGATTGAAATCCACATAAGTGATGTCATTTAGTTGTTTGGATGTTCTAGATACAAACTAAGGTGAGCTTAGCTATTGTTGAAACTGTAAGTAAACTTTGAAGACCTTTTATTTTGCTTTTAATAGTTTTCTAGGTTTGTCCTATGTTTTATAAGTCGCACTTTTCCCAATTTTCTCCTTGCATGTTTAAATCATGTTCACTAAATGTAGGAAGCATTTTTTGTGATACTTGTTTTATTGTTTAATTTAATTTACAATTTAGAAGCATGTGTCTGTGAGAACTAGACAAATTCCAAAGAATGCATAGGCTGTTTCCACGACTCCAAATTGATCCTGTGTGTGTGCATGCAGTGTGGGCTTCTGTTTGACTTTGCTTCTAGATTAGATTCTGCCAAAAATGACTACTGTAGTATGTGATGTACAAATTAAAGGATTAAACAATTCAGTTAAGGCAACAGCATGAACAGTATTGGCCATAATACAAAATGATGCACAGGTTTGCAGCATTTCCAAATGTTGAGTTCCATGTAACTTTCATTTGGAAAAGGTTGAGTTCAGCAGAGCTGTTAACAGTTTTGTTGGGCATGATTGTTTTTTGTTTGAGAAATTAGTTTATAGCATTTTGGGGAAAAATGCATTGTACACTCCAGTATAAATATTCTTGCATTTATCATTTAATTTTGGCTGTTGTGTGTTTTTATTTAGATGCAGATTTTTTTTTTTTTTTGGCCTTTGCAGATATACTGTTAGCCTTTTGAATGATGATTTTGATATTGCTAGTTTAATTTGAAAAATGTTCACATTTTATTTGCTTATGTAAACTTTGACAAGTTTTTACATCTCCATTTCAAAACATTCTCATTTGAGAAAAAGGGTTAACTTACTATCTCACAAGTCAGTGGTTTAATGTGATGTGAAATCCAGGTAAGTAACTTCTGTTCAAATGTCCTTGTTATTATGAAGAAAATGGCCAAAAAGTGTTTTTATTCTAGTGTCTGAGTGCTGCTTTGGATCAAAACTTCCCTCTTGAAATGCAACAATCCTCAAATCATAGCATGTTTTTTATTGCCTAACCAGTGCTGGCTGTACCCAATGTATCGGTTAATCTCCTTTAATTATATTATTTAGGTGATCTCCATTTGCCTTCAATGCATTGTTACTGTATTGAGTTGCTTGTCAGCTTAAGGTCTTAAATTCTTGTACAAGTACTTCAAACTACAGCTTGTTTCAAAATATCCCCTCCCCAGTACCTCTGTACAAAAATTAAAAAGGTTCAACAAAATTAGACTTGTTTGCTGTATTTGTCATCAACAGAGTTGACATGGAATTTGGTTGTTATTGTTAATTTAGGAAAATAGCTACTTTTTGTGTAGTTGATTTTAAATTTAGGCAGTGGTTTTTAATGTACTAGCACCAGAATCTCATCAGCCATGAATGTTCTTTGAGGTAAAGGAAAATAAGGTTTATAAATCTTAAATCCAAATTTATATGAGGTGGACTTTGAGCATACATAAGCGGGCCATTTCCTACTTGCCAAACTGCATTATGGAGAAAAGCTACTTTCATATCTGTAGAGATTGTTGATCTGGTAGTATAAACCTCTTTGTATTATTACAGCTTAGAATATTTTTTTATAAAATTTTATAAACCAGGTGGTAAACATCCAAGTTGTTTTGCCAAAAGATTTTTTAGGTATGTGATGAAAGTTTAGTTTTAGGCTATCTAATCATTGTACAGTATTTGGGAAAGACTGCAATCTACATGGAGATTGAAGTGAAAAAAATCTTCAATTTATTTATTTTTTTTGTTTTTTCCCTGGGTGTTCCATTTTGGCTTATGTATTTCTGTATTGGCGGACCAGGGGGTATTTTTCGTACATCGCTTAAATCATCCGAGATCAGGTGCCTCATCTTGGATAAGTTAATGCTGGTGACACTCATCCGGGATAGGTTGGTTTTTCAAACGCAGCCGTGTATTAGATTAGTCTAGCTGGATCTAATCATACGAGATGAAAGCGCGCACCCACGCTGAGTGAAAAGCCCATATATATTGAGTCTAGAAAACATGATCAGCAAGTCTTTGATAGGCTGTAACAAAATGACAAAAGAATGGGCGCATTTTTTTTTTTTTCACACACGCGGCGCAAGACCTTTTATTCGAAGGACATGAAGAATTTCACGATTTAATATGCACAAGGGGTAACGCTGCAAAAGCAGCCCAGACCAGAAAAGACGGCTGGCAAAAAGTGGCCGACAAACGCTAAGTAGTGTGCATTGTACTTACTGAAAGCAGCGTTTCATTTCCTATGTGCTTACTGAAAGAGTTTCATTTCCTATGTGTCAGGAAATTATTTAATATGTCATAATTCCAGATCAAACGTGAGCACAAGGAGAACATGGGAACAGGTTAAAGTGAAGTACAAGAATATACTTCAAACTGGTAAATATTGGTATATAAATATTTAAAGAATTGTTGACATAATCATATAATCGAAAAAACATTAATTTTAAAGCTAATAAGAAGGCAGACAAGCAAAAAACAGGTGGAGGTCCACGCGGTCCAGACCTAACCCCTGCAGAAGAGTTGGCTCTCCAGCAAAATGCCCATCGCCCTGTTTCTGAGGGCATTCCAGGGGGAAGCTCCTCCTCAGAACCAGTGGCAGGATGCAGTGGTCACTTCATTTCAGGTAAAGGATGGTTATTGCATATATTTGTCCTCCATGTGTGCCTTAGGTATGTTCCATATAGCCCTCTTTTTTTTGTTGGGTCAGTTGCAGGGAATATCATATCCCTTGAACCTGTGTCTGACCAATGGGATATTGACGAAGGTCAAATATTTGATGAAGACACTGTGTCTGATTATTCATCAGGAGGAGAGGTACATTTTTCCAAATAATGTTTGAGCAGACTCCATTCTGATCAGTCCCATATGCCCCAATCACATTTGGAAATCCTGGTAATGAGAATGTTAGGCTGATTGAGATTCTTCATGGAACTGTGGGTGTTTTAGCCTGTGTATTACCTACCTGCAATGGCATGAAACGCCTCTTTTATTGTCTGCACACACAGGTGTCCAGGAGACATTATGAAAACCCGAAGGAAATATTTCAGAGCCAAACAGACTTTACGAATTGCCTGGCAAACTGCACTTTTAGTTAGATTTTCCGCATCGCCTACAGTATATAAAAAAATAAAAAAGTGCCGCTTGTAAAAAACCTCAAAGCAATGCATACTGTCTGTGTGGTTGTGAGAGCCCGACTTCGCTAAGTTTGACTTTGAATGTAAGGTGCTAATAAATCTTTTGAGGTACAATATTCCCCCTCGGCTAAAGCGGTATCTTTCGAAAAGAATTTCCTCCAGGAGCAATAAAGGATCTTGCCAATCGCGCAAAACCTTCTCTATATGAAATTCTCTTTGTATAATTTGCACACCAATATCAATTGGTCGCTCATTCATGAATGGCGAAGCCATGACTGGATGACTTCCACGCACCGTCGCCGATTTACGTGTGTAAACTAATCCTTGTTTACGTAGAACAAACCTGCTCCGAGCAGGTTTGAGGATTAGGATGTGTTGCTATGACAACACTTCCAACAAGAGTTTCGAAAAACCGACAGATCCAGGATCAGGCCAAATCGTCAACAATTACATCCGGCTAAACGACTAATCCACGTACAAAAAATCCCCCCCCCCCATGTCATGAGCTCAATATTCCAGCCTGTTTTCTTTTGGAATTTGCTGAAAGTGTTTCTGATTCTGATGCAGATTTATTTGCTTTCATAAAATGATGGGTGAATCTAAATATCTGCCTGAAATTAATACCCAGATGGAATATGGTGAATTAACAGTACCATTGAATTGCTGTGATGAATGGATTAGAATCTTGTGGTGTTGTGTATGTGAACACAATTTAAACACACTAATGTTAAAAGTTAGCACAAGATTCACCTCAAAGTAAACGGTTTATTATTATTTTGCATTCCATATTTAAGATTTTACTACTGTACAACTATTTTGTCATTAGGAACCATTTACATTTCATAGTGCTAAGTACATGTTAGTAAACAGCATGTTTCTTTTTTGTTTTTTATAATTGGAGGCCCTGTGATGAAATGTATATTTTCTGGGCAGGGCCTTTTAAAAGCAGCTTTCTAAATTATGCACATAAAGGGGAAGATAAATGCCTACTTGCCAAAAAAACGCAAGTGAGCATTTTAGTTGTTTTTAACTAAGATTTCCTCTGTCATTCATCCTCCAGGAGTCTAGATGGTTGATGAGATGGATTTACAAAACATCTCATTATTTCCTCATCTTGTATCCATTGCATTTATGTTCTTCGTAGTCTTAGGATAGACTGAAGCCTTTGAATGAGAAAGGAATTAGAGATTTGTACTAGTGCAGGTGTGTTTTAATTTTTTTTTTTTTTTTTGCTTTGGTTGCTAGTAGACATTTTGATAAACATTAATCTTGTATTGATCTGTATAAAACCTGAAAGCACACATCAATATAATAGTTTTATTCAGTCTAGCAGTAGAAGATTAAAGTTCAATTTCTGATGATATATCTTGAATTTTGAGCAGAATACTTAGGGGAGAGGCTGGTCTCTTTGGCTTTTAGTAAAATAATTCCACAACCCTGCATATTGGGGCTAGTGAATGTTAGAATAAATATTTTGTAAGGGCAGATTTCTTTACTGATATAAGGCATTACCCACCAACTTTAATTCCCTTTGAAATTAGTATATTTTGAGGTGCAATATTGAAGAAAAGATGTTCAGATTTTTTTAAAGAATCCATTTGTACTCTTAAGTATATAGTATGCAATTGCTGGTAAATGAATGGCACCTTTCATAAACTTGAGCATAAAGTGCTTTGAAAATAGGAAATGTCATTAATAAACTACTTTGTTGCAGCTTGCTCTCTGTTGTGAATAACATGAATCTATTCACAGTTATACCTCTGATGGCAGTAATGGGGTGGGTTGTATGTAATATGAAGTAGTAAATTACAGAAGACTGAAAATTTGAAGGGAAGCATGTTCTGGTTTGGATTTTTGTCGAGTGTGCTATGTGAATGAAACCCAATGTATTGGCTAGGAAAGTCTAATGAAGCTACATATATATAATTGTGATGAGGAATCGAGAAGCCATCATATGAACAGTGTATTCCACTGATGTAGCACCCAGCATAAGGGTCATGACTCGTAGTACATGGGGTTAGTATTATAAAAACATTTCATATGTTAACCTTATCCGATTCATCTGCAGGGTGTACTGTCTGAATCAAAAGTCTAAATAACAAAATGTAGACCTGAACTGTATAATGTGTGAAGGCTGAGAAGAGTGTTCATGTGTCACCTTGCAGAGAAGCTTCGTCATCACTTCTTACAAGAAAAGGCGATGGGTAAAGCAAAAGGAGGATGCAACATCGACAAGCTTCTGTTCCAAGACCGCTGCTCCCCCTAGTATCTTCAGTGTAGTAGTAACCACAGCACAGAGAGAAGTGTGTACATTGCAACAGGTACACATTTCGTAAACATAGAAAGGATGGTCCTTGGGTGTGTGTGAACTGTTAACATTTGAATCTGACGATTGCATATAGCACGGAACTGACCTCTCTTTACTATTCTTTCCTCTGCATGTCCTGGAGTACAAAAGAAACCGCACCATGCAACGAAAAGTGGACATTGGCAAGATCGGGGGTGGAAAACACGGTCACTGATTACAAGCGCAAGAAGGCGTGCGAATGAATATGAATAATATGAGTAATGTTGCATCAGTGCCACAGTGTTTTCTGAAATGTACTATACAGGTCATAAAATGAGTTATTCCATCCATCCATCCATCCATGGGTGTTGTATCATGATTGTGACCGAGAGAATATAAGTGAAATAAAAATGCACACTTTTACTATTACTATAAATTTACGCCGGCTGTTACAGACACAAATCAAATGTATGTTGTTATTGTATAATATTAACAATAAGGGCAGCTTACTACTCAAAAAGGTAAATTTGCTGGAGAGCTGGTTTCGAACTTGTGACCTCTGGATTATAAGTCAGCGGATCTTACCACTGCATCACAGAAACTGTCGTATTGTACTTGCACCTTTTGTGAAAGTGTTTATTTAATGTTTGGCCCTCAGCCTTCACACATTATACACTTCATGTCTTCATTTTGTTTATTACTAAAACATGAAAAACGTTTGTTTTAATGATGTGTTTTCAATTCTGTGTAGCTCACTCCCAGATAATCAATCAAGGCAGGAACTGGGGAAATTCTTGCCCGTTCTGAGGCGGGGGATGGAGGGGGTGGTATAGCAGGCTGCTTGGGTTTGACACATTTAGAAGATAAAAGATGCTGACGGAGGTGTGAAGGGATTTAAGGTGGGCTGCATTTACGAGTTTTTTTTTTTTCCCCATTGGCTCAGTGATTCTAGTGTTAATACAGTAGAGGTTTGTGATTTAATTCATTTGGCGGTTGACTTTTGGTTCTTAGCGACTTTGGACTAAACTGGCAAAGAGCTTCATTTGATATTATGCATACACACTAAGTTGGTGTAGAAAGTGCTCAATAAGAATGCTACCGTAGTTGTAACAAATTTAAATTGGATGTTTAACATGTCTTACATTTTGAATATGTGCTTCTTTCTGCATATATTTTCCATTAATAAACATTGGAGTAGAGCTGTAGAGTAAAAACCCAGATCCCGTGTAGATGTGTCACAAAAACCAATAACAAGTCAATAGCAAAATTTTGAAAACTTGCTGTAAAAAGCTTAGCATCATTATCGGCCTTGCTGAGTGAAAGTCTGTACTGAACTTGTGTGCCTGCAAGTAGATTTAATTACTTAGGAAGCCACAATAATACTTGTAACTAAAAACTACATATAAAAATTGCTTGCAGTGGTGATGAATACAGCATTGAATCTACATGTCAAAGAAAAAGTGCATGTCATGTCTCAGAAAGTGCTTTGTTTTGAAGGTAAAATTTCAGCACATAATTGGGGGAATTTTTTTTATTTAAAAAAAAAAAAAAGGAAAAAAAAAGCCTATATATAAACACACACACCGCTTTTCATTGGTGTCACTTTTATTGCATTTTTTGAATTAGTTTAGAAATAGATTTGTGTGTGCATTGAGGTGACCAATCACATGCGAGTTGCAGTTGTTTAACTTGTAATGTCATGAATTTGTAAGAGGAAATGAAATAATGAGATTTGTTTTTTAATATAGCGTCCTAGACACTTTCAAGCAGAACCTTGCACATATCCACAGTCATGCATGTAGGACTGTGGGAGATGAGTGGAAACTGCTGTCTAAGCATTGCAGCAAACAGCAGTTGTAGCAGGTAAAAAAATCAAAGCAATTTTCAGTCAACCTGTCTACACCAGCGATGAAATGAGATGCTTCATTTGCTAGTACCAAAATAACAATAATTTTGTTGAAGAACAAAGCACATATCTTTATTAATACATGTACAGTGTTAACAAATATGCATATTGCAAAAATAGGCAAAACTGGTTCGTTCTTTGAATAGAGATAGATGTGCAAATGCTAAACATGTGTCATTTGTTTGGTTTTTGAGGGCAAACCAATGTTTATGGTGTAACTTGTAAAGTGATGCACATAATAAAATCACAGGCCATTGGCTACAGGTAATGACAGTTAAGTAATAACCAAGTCTAATACTCTGAAAATGGCACAAAAAGGACATTTTGCAAGTTCTGAAAGTAAAACCTCTGGTGTAATGTAAAACTGATGAAAAATGATTTCATTCAGAAACCTGGAGGGGGGGGGAAGCACAACTAAAGCTTCAGGAGTTTGTGGAATTTGACACTGGCATGAATTTGAATTTGAAACAGCCGGAGTTACATTGGAATTTGCTAATTCAACAGTACAGTTATATTCAAATTTTTAGTATTTTGGACCCTCTGTATTTTAAGTAGTACTTTTCAGATACTGGAAAGAAAAAGGTCAAGATAACTTTTAAAATATGTACATGGTGAGATTTCAATGCAGGGTTTATAAATATTTCAAGTTTATATGCCCTCACCTGTTACACTGGGGAAAACTCCACATGTCTATCACTTATTCAGATTCAAGCCTGCATTCTATTTTGATATTTATGAATGCCAATACTGCAGTATTTTACTTAAAGAATAAGTTGAGTATTTTTCAAGTCGAAGTATTTTCTATCCATTTTTAAAAATCCATACCCTGTTCTGGCATTTTATAATGGAACCTTGGGGCAGGAATGGAAAATGCTTAATAAACTTGAAGTGGCAATAGTTTTGATATAACAACCCATACATTCCGTTTGTGACAACATAAGGGATATAGAAATCCTCTTATAGCATATACCCGGTACTACTTTTCTTGGGGTTAAGGATACATTTTCTATTTCCTGCTGTGGTAGAAATAACCTTCCTGGGAAGAGTTCTCATAAACATGGAAGTAAATCAATATGAAACCTGGCACGAACAGTTTACTGTGATATTTGTTTCTTGAGAGGAAACTACACCCAGGGAAAAATGAGTGCTAATGTGATATGCACAGCTTGTTGTGTTTTAAAATGGCTGAATTTCATATTTTTTTTTTTTTTTTTTTTTTTTTTTTCTCCATTGAAAAGTGACATGTATGAAGCTATATTACTCTCTGTGTAATCCGCAGACATGGATTAATGCTCAACCGACCATCTTGGTTTCAAAAATGGATGTATTCTGAAAGATTTAAGACTTTTGTTTTTCCTGTGTCCCATAGATTATTATAAAATACCACGACTAGCTATGTGTTTGGGTTCCATCCCCCCCTTTGTACTTTATAGAATGCATTTAACTTTAGAACACCATGTTGAGTGACTTACATTTTGAAAAAAATAAAATCTTGAAAAATTCCAAATGTATCATTTTAAATGAGTTGGGCAACTTGATAGAATACTAGGATACTCATTTTAGGAAAAGTGTGATATTTATGTCAATAAGGGAAGTACTTTTTATAAAAATGCATTGAATGGGTTTTCTGTTCTTTGCTACTTTATCGAATAGGTATTCAGTATAGTAAAATTTCAGTGATATTGATATCAAACGCACACATTCTGGCATTGTGGCCTTCCTAATTCATTATGTCTTATGCTGTGGAATGAGTTAATTTTCTGCTTATTTGTAATCACTTTTGCCCGGAATATGAATCATCAGCAATAACTGGACATGTGCATTTTTACCATTTGTAGTTATTTACTCAGCAATATGTTGATTTTAAAAAGCAATGATGGTTCTTTTCTACTTTATGCAAGGATTAAAAGCTACTATGACCTTTTCTATGTGGAGAGATGTTAACTTTTGTTGCTATAAAATGTGTAGAATGACATTTGGCAAAATGATTACTACTTCAATGAGTGCAAGGAAGGTACAGAGCTCTTGTTATGTGTACATTATTGAAGGTTCTATGAAACAAAGGATGATACTGACTTTTAGCAACTGATGATTTACTTTCCCCATGAATGGCAAGACACATTTTCATTGGTCTTTGAATAGTATACAGTAGCCTCTGCGAAGACGCAGTTCAGGGTTTGCGGATTTTTCCTTAGAACCTAATAAATAATTGTTAGCTGAAACCACAAATATCCTCCAATTTTTTATGGCTTTTTTAGTGGCAATACTGCACTGTAGAGAGAACAGGAAGCAACTGTAGAGGAAAGTGCGTCTTGGGATGGTGAAAGTAGCCAATCCGAGAGTGTTGTACTCTACTAGAATTTGAAACTGCAACTCCCAGCAGTCCCTGCAGTGGCTCTGATTGGTCTTCTGCCGAGGGTGCAGGGGCTGTTGGGGTCAAAGGATGTCAGCGCTACTTTTAAAAAGGGGGTTGGTGACCAAAAGAGAATAAAAGTTTTTGTAATTTGTGTTTCACGTTCCTGTCTCTCTGCCTGCCTTCTGTTGGGTTACCTGTACTTTCGTGGTTGGGGTCTGGATTGTCCGCCGTCTGCCTGTGTACGTGCGGATCTGTGGACTATCTATTTTTTCATCATTGCATTTCATCTGTTGCCGTTTTTCATGGACTTTACTGTGTGTGTTTTTGTTGGTGCTTTGTGGTATTTAATGTGTAATTGCCGTAAGAGGAGGGGGGGGGGGGAGTTGTTGTTTTCATTACATTTGTTATTTGCTGTTTGTTTACTGGTTTGCTTTGTCTTTGTCTGTTTGAGTGCGTGCGGGTCGGATCAAGGCTGGGTGCATCCCAGGAATATCCACCATAAAAACAAACACATCACAGTCTTCTCGACTGTGTGAAACTTAGCGGCATTGGATTGCTACAGCGTTCTTCATTTCTCCTTGCTGCTGACCTGTGACACATCTCCAGCTGAGTGTTCTCATGTTTTACGTTCTTCTTAACCCTTATACTGCCGCAACCAGTTATAGTTGTTTCCCAGTGCAATTTACCAGCACGCCGGAACTGATCAGTCAGTGCCGTACATTCGTTGAGCAGCCAGCTCATGACCACTGCCGGCCCCTGCAGCACTGCAGCCTCACTGTCTGTGGGATTGAGCCACTGCACTAGACTAGCCTGGCAGTGTTAGCGTTTACCTCTGTGTGTTTGTGTGCAGCCAGTTCAAGCGCCGTTGGCTCAGTGATTTACTGAATTTCATCAATTGTTCCAGTAGTTTTTTAAATAATTTTTACAGTTCATTAGCAGTGTGTAAAATGATCAGTGTTGCAGTAATTGTGATGCTCTTCTGATACATGAAAAAAAATGTGTTCCATTAAAGTTTCACTTTTTCTTTGTGAATTGTGACGTTTACTTAAGTGCAGCAAAAAAGTATTTGGTGTCCAGGGATGCATTAACCCCCAAGTACGTGGCAGTTTAAGGGTTAAAGCCCCAAGATGCCGTCGAAACACCCTGCACCTTCTAAGGCTTCTGGCAATGAAAACTCCTTGCACGAATTATAGTATATATAGCGGTAACATCGGTATTTTACATTCTAGCACTGCGTGTGACATATCAGTACAGTACTGTACAGTATACGGGTTTACCTTTACATTCTTTTTTTTTTTTTTTTTTTTTTTTTTTTTTTTTTTTTTTTTTGGTAATTTATTAAGCTGAGGTTGCAATGAAATTAGTGTTTTGGGGGCATATTTAGAGTCTAAACTGTAAAAAATAGGCATTTTTTTAACGACATCCATAATTTGCGGTTTTTCACAATTCGCGGGTACTCCAGGAACTTAGCCCCCACAAATTTCGGGGGTGTACTCTACTATTGCCTTTTAGAGTTGATAAGGAATGTTTTATCTCCAGAGAATTATCTGTATAGAAACTATAGTAGTACTATGTAACCTAGCAAGTATTTAAGTATTACCTGATGGTACTTCCTTTGCTATTCTGACAGAAAAAAAAAACTGATTTGTATTAGGGTGGTTTTCGGAAGGACTGACTTTGTTGTCTTCAGGGCAAATGTGTCAGTGAGTCAACACCAATGTAAGGTGTCTGTCTGTGTCCAGCTGTGTAGCTCATTATCATTCTGTTTTGTCTCAAATGATGTATGTCTGCTGAAGGGGCATTTCAGTGCTTCCTCATAATAAGACTGTCTTGTCTGCATATATCCTTGACACTGAGCACCTGAAACCACATCCTTTATGCAATTATGCATGTGTCATGGAGCAATTCACAAGTTGTGAAATTGCCATTTTTTTGAGGGAAACATTGCATTAAGTGGTGTCAATTAAGGAATACAGTTGAATGATTTTTTTCAAATTTTTTTACTAAACAATATACTGTACTGGGATAAACTTGTTTAAAGCTATCCCATAAAGGCTTAAATAACTGGACGTTGTGAAGCTTAATTACTTGTGCTGGAAAATTTAATTATAGCTCTGTAGTAGTATTTTTTTAAGCATTTAATTTGTTAAAGCCCATAATTTTAATGGTAGCTATGTGTCTTAAATATCTATAAATTTTCTTTACTGTCTCTGCGTTGACAAGGTAGTTTGTAAGATGCAATTTCTTTCAGAATCAATAACATTTGTAGCTAACTTTATCCCAAGTTGGTGTGGTATGTTTTTTTTTAATGTGTCCTAGATGCCTCCATAAATAATCCTCGTTTGAAAATCATTGTGGGCTTGCTTACTTCTGGTAAATGGAGCCTTTATCTTTTTGTACGAATTTACATTTGATACAACAGCTGTATATGTGATGGATGATAAAATTGTTTGTGCCGGATTTTTTTTTTTTTTTTAATGAGAAGCTTGGATAAAACAAAATGCTAACATTCATAGCACTTGTAAATGTTTCCTGTGTCAAACACAACATTTTTGTCTTGCTTGTGCAACAACTGTCCTGGCATGGCATGTTCCTTGAAAGTAGTGCTTCAGGTTGGGAAACGAATGGCATGGGGTGAGGCCTGCAGAATCAGATGGGTGTGACATCTTTTTAAATCTATAGACTTGCAGATTAGTCTTGGCAGCCCGTACAGTGTGAGTGGTATTGTGAAGCAGAAAGGTGATCGTTAGCTTTCTTTATTGCTGTGCACATTTTAAGTCATATAATCAATTTGGACTACTCTGCCATCATCATTGTGTACATGATTTTCATTGATGTTGTAGGCTGAACTGATTATAGGTCAGCTTTGAGAGACGTCATCTCATGACACAATTTCGTAGCCCATTGGACTGGTATATAGGTTGTCTTGTGTTAGAAACTTTGTTTCATGTGTTAAATTGAGAAAGCAATCAGTTGGCAGAAAAAAAAATCAAACCAAGCTCCAGTTATCATTATTCCTAGAGATAATGCATCTTTTGCTGGTCCTTGTTCCTTTCCTTTTTCCGTAGTCAGCCTGATTGCTCTTGAACAGCTGGCTTCTCTACACATTTTCACGAACTGTATGATCTGTCTTGGCAGTGGTAAAACTGCATTAATGCCTTAAATAAAGATTGCTTCCATAACTTTAAGCAGTCTGTTGATTTTAAGGACCATAATTTGGATTATTAAAAGTGAGTACGAATCAGTATAGTTTTTATTGTAAGTTTGTTTTCCTTGAAAATGATTGCCTTAAAACAGATGCAACCTATTTAAAGTTGCACAGCAAATGTTTGTCAGCTACCTTGTAGAATGGTAAGCATTATGGCAGTGGAGGTCACTTACCAATATCCATGAATGTTGTACCTCAGAAATGTATGCTTCACCCTTCCCAATAATACTCTACCTCTGGCAAGTCTTTTACGTGAACTATTCATATACAGAAGACCATAAACAGTCTTCTTTAAATTTTCAAGTTTATAAATTAACATTCTTGGCTCCTTAAAGCTTGTCACTCAAAGCTGAAGTTAATGGATAAGTAATCTTAGTTTCAGGCCTAAGTCATGCCATGGAATGGACTGCTTATTTAAAGGGGTGTTTATTTTAATACTGAGTTTTGCTTCCACAATCTTGTGCCCTCCCAATATCCCCCACTATTGTTGTTTTGTACAGAGTCTGATATCTCTCTCTTTCTAAGTTCTCCCTCATTAACCTACCAAATGTTACTTAACATTGGGCATTTCTATCCCTGCAGGAGGGTTTTTTTTTTCTTACTCCCTCACCTTGTTAAGTGCATGCTCTAGGTTAACATAAGAAGTGAAGATGCATCACGTTCTTAATAGTTCCACAAGATGGAATCATAACCAGTGTTGTGCAATGTCTGCAAGCTTTAAACCCTGTGATGCATGGGATTTCTTAACTCAAAGTATTATCAATAATTTGGTATTTATTACCTTATTTTGACGTCTTGACCTCTGAGATTTTTTTTTCTCTCTCCCCAAACTCTTGACATTGTTTAGTCTTGCATAGCTACCAGCAGTGACTAATACTTCTTGGTGTGGTGTCTGAGGAAAGGGAAGATCTGCAACACTTAACATAAAAGGACAGTGTGTTGTGTGGTTTTTTTTGTTTTTTTTTTCCCTTCACCCAGTTATATTTTCAAATGTTGCACTGCACTCAAACTTACAAGAATCCCATTCATCACATTTTTTGAAAATATTGGAATAATGGATCCAGTGCAGGACTCTACCCTGGGCAGGTGAAGGGATGAGCTGGAGTGCCAGGAGAACTTTACAGACACAGCGTGAACATGCAGGTTCCTCTCCAGTGTCTTGGTGGGAGATTTGAACTCAAGATGTCAGATCTTCTAATCACTTCTCCACTGCGCTGCCCACTTCTATATATACTTTACATTAAATAGAAAAAAATGTGTCAGTTATTTTTAGCAGAATTTTTTTCCCCCTCCCAATTACTAGCCTCTATAAAACTGTGCACCCCAGTTTCTAACTTCTGTATGTTTTTTTTATTTTTATTATATAAATGTATCATAAGTTAGGTCATTTAATTGTGTTAAGAATTTTCATTCATTAATTCTTTTCCAAATGCACCTGGAGTCCCAATTTTAACTACTGTCAGATAGTGTCATTGTTAATGGAGTTTGTCTGCTCCAATAAAAGGTGTCATTTTGCTTGGCTTTTCTCTACATTCATAATGGCTAACACGGTACAACACCCTAGTTATGCTCACTACTCAAATACTGTTTTTGTTTTCATACTGCCCTAGTGTGTCTTTCACAATTTGTCATCTTCAATCGTCTTGTTGATCTTTTTACTTTACTATTTGAGTACTTCACCATATCTGTTTTCAGGTTTTAGAAAAACATCATCATTGCTCTTGTAATTCAGTGCTTTACACCGCATAGTTTGATGCCGAACAAATTCTATCATGAATATATGGTTTATTAAGTGTCCCAAATGTGCTTGCACAGCTTTTCCCAAGTTAGTCATCTTTGATTCTGATCATTTTTAGACTTTGACATAAGGCCTCTGTGACTTTTGGCACTTTTTATAACCCCATTAAAAAAAAATACCATTTCCTTATTTATTTCACTTCTTTTAAATCGTGGACATCACTGTGCTGTCCGATTCTTCCACCACCAAATCCCATGAAACAACTCTGTACTGCTTCTTCACCCCAGTTAGAGGGCAGTGCTTATTTCACTTTTGGAAGCAAGCAGCTATGAACCATGTGGTTTACAACTGTGCACAGATGAGTAATCTCTTCAGTGTGCTTTGTCATTAAAACCAAAAAAAGCATTTTTTAAGGTCTTGCCACATAAGAGTAAATTAGTAATAGATGCATTTTTGCAGTGCCCAAACTAGTGTCACCAGTTTAACACAATGTTCAGTCCAGGAGCATACATTGGGATAGAAGAATCTTTCCCAAATTGTATTGTGAAGGGGTGTATTTCAGAAACTGAAGCCTGTCAATATTAAAGATGATACAAGTTAGCTTTCAAATATGCAAATAGATACAAGCTTAATCGACCTGGAAGTGATGTGCTAAAACACATCTGTAAAATAACATGAGAAAATTAGTGTGTGGTAAAACTTTTTTAATGCACATAAATATGTCCTGTGCTAAAATCTTCAACTCTAGCTTTTTTTTTATTTATTTATTTTTTTATGAAAATGTTTATTTTTCTGGCTTCTGCACTAAGGTGTCGGCAGAAAAGAGCACATTTCAGATTTCCAAATAATTTTTCAAATAATGAAATGTTACAATACAATACAGTTTATTTTTGTATAGCCCAAAATCACACAGGAAGTGCCGCAATGGGCTTTAACAGGCCCTGCCTCTTGACAGCCCCCCAGCCTTGACTCTCTAAGAAGACAAGAAAAAACTCCCAAAAAAAACCTTGTAGGGAAAAAAATTGAAGAAACCTTGGGAAAGGCAGTTCAAAGAGAGACCCCTTTCCAGGTAGGTTGGGCGTGCAGTGGGTGTCAAAATAATGGGGTCAATACAATACAATGCAGTACACAGAACAGAACAATTCCTCAATATAGTAAGAAATAAAAAATACACATTTTAGAAGTACAGAGCAGAATTTAACAGTAGATGATATATCCCATAATAAGATTTGGATTTGTGTAGAGTCCTGGAGACCTCATCCTTCAAGCTGCCTCCCCCAAAACACTTCTGTGTTTTGGTTTAAAAATGTAATTACTTCGTAGCTTTGTAGACCAGTTCATGATTAAACTAAGGTAACAAATGGGTGCTAATGATGAATGAACTTATGAAGAGTTAGACCAAACTGGTGTTGAAAGAATTAAAGTAGGCAATCAAAGACATTCATAATAAGTGAGATTTTGACAGATAAAACCATTTAGCTTTCAAGTCATCAGTTCTGACACCATAGCAAGAGTGAGCCATACCAACAAGACACAAGGTGGTTGGTTATCCTGCATTGTCGAGAACTCTCCCAAACAGTTTCAAAATGGGCTCTACAAAAGCCACTGAAGAACGACGAGTAAATGGGCACGTTTGAGGAAGAGAAATAGTGGTCAGCTTTTGAAACACAAGTGCAGCAAATGAGAATCATGAAAAGTGGTATTCCTTTGAAATTCTGTCAGCTCTGAACTTGGTAAAACCATGGGAGCCCAAGTAAAACCCTCCACAATCTAGAGAAATCTTGACAGAAGTGGGCTTCATGGAAGAGTTGCTGCTAAAATGTCATTGCTCTAAAGGTGAAACAAAGCCAAGAGCTTTGTCTACACATATAAACACATGGGATGTGACAGGAATTGCTCTGGTTTTCCAAGTCAAAATTGCCCTCTAATGAAGCAGACAGCTTTGCATGGAGGAGTGTCTGAAGCCAAAAGTGGAGGGCTGTAAATAGAGGTCTCAGTCTGGAATGGAATCCTCAGTGCGGAGTATAATCTAATTCTTATCCATCCCCATAATATCAAGCAGAAAGGTATCAGCCATTATCCCAATGACCCCAAGCACATGGCCATGGTCATAAATAGGGCCCACGATTTACCGCGGCAAGAATTTGTAAATTCCACGGCGTACCGCGGCGTGGCAAATGCAGTACCAGAACTCCATAATAAAAATAAATGCAATTTTTCTTATTCTTAATAATCATAATTCGTAATACCTAATCAAATAGGTATATCAAAGCGTTCACATCCGCACATTTTAATCCACAGATTTGCTTTAGGCAAATGATACTGAAACATATGTAGGCATAATATTATTCTCAACAAACTATCGAATAATGTTTCTAAAGTTATTGTTTGTTTATTGTTGAAGAAAATGGCACTGTAAGCTCGTAGGTTTTCTTGTGACGGAGAACATCGCAGTGGTGAAAACACCGATGCATATTTTGAGAACGAACGTTCCACATCAACAGAAGAGATCGGCAACGCAATGTAAACTTTAGCAAGAGCTGCTAAGCAAGGCAGTCTGTCCTGTAGGGCACACCAAAAAGCAGTGATAGCATCTCGTGAAGTAACTCCAGCTGATATGTCCAGATAAGCTTGCCATTCATCTGCTGCAACCATCATTGTTGGCACTGATTGTGCATGATCAGCAAAATTCTTCGATAAGAGTGGTAGCTGTCGTGGATCAAATATTCTCACAGATCTGAATAGGTCTATTGCCGGCTGTTTGGTTCCCACAAAATATTCAAGTTTAGCAGCAGCATTGTGCTTTGCATCTTCACAGCTGCTGGTTGCAATTGGAAATCCGGACGATTTCAGGCAAGACAGTAAGTCGGACACTTTGTTGTAGACATCGACAGCCATGAATGACTGTGCCTTAAAAGAAGTCCGTGTTCATAATTGTCTGGCAGTGAACAGATACAAATTCAAGTTCAGCGCTCAGCTCGTTAAGTTTATCACTGAGATGATGCAATAGGCTAAAGAAAGAGCTTAAAAGAAGTAAACAAAACTAATCATACTAATATCAATATGCCTCAAATGGTGAGATTTCATTCAGATTTGGTATTTTCTGCAGCGTGGTGTTTTACCGCCGCAAAACCATAAATTCTGCGGCGTGGCGTTAAATTCTGCGGGCCACGGTAAATCGTGGGCCCTAGTCATAAAGATCTTTCTCCTATCATAAAGAAAATTGAGTTCTGGAAACCATAGTATGGCCTCCACAGAGCCCTGAACTTAACATCAAAGCAGTCTCGTATTACCTGCAGAAACCGAAGCAGTGAGAGAGCCCAAGTCTGCAGAAGAACTGGAGCAAATTCTCCAGGGTGTTTGGAAGAAACTTCTATTTCCCCCCACAAAAAACTGCATAGCAGTGTGCCTTGGAAAATTGAGTTTGTCATATTTATTAGTGTTTAGAATCTTCATTTTTGACAGCATCTACGTTTTACAGAATGAGTGTAAAACTTGTTCTGTGTGTGTACACAGTATGTAGTTTCTCTATGTACTGTATGTATGTATTTATCATGCACTTATAACATTTTCAGAAGGTTAAGCTAAAGCTTTGAGAGAAACCAGACGTAACAGTACATATGACAAAGCTTCCACTTGTTTTACAGTGCAAGACTTTTTAAGTGGTTAAGTTTAGGACAGTTTTTAGAACAGGGGTTTTCAAACTCAGTCCTGGGACCCACTATTGCTGCAGGTTTTTGTTCCAACCAGCTTCTGTTTTTAATTGGAGTCCTGGGCTAATTAAGGGAACTATTTCCCAGATTATGTGTTTTGGGAATAATATATAGAAATTAGAAAACTGAGTTTGGTTTAAAAAAACATTAAAATGCACTAAGCAGTTATATGGGAATAACATTTTTTCTTTTTAACATTTTCATCTTATTTTCATTCTACGTATTTAGGTGATCTAATTCATTATTTACTAATTGGTGGGTCTGATGCTAAAGTAGTTGCAGCCTTTCATGATTCAGTGTTTGCCTTATTGTCTGCTCTGCTCGTTTTTTAATTAAGATGCAATGAGGGGAGCAATCTGCACAGAGGAAGAGCAAAATATAATGAAATTTACAAAAGAGTTGAGGTTTTAAATCTAGCAAAAACATATTTCTTCGAAATGTCCTTATAAATGTACAAATGATGCTGCTGTGCTTTTCTGAATGTAGAATAAGAAGAAAAAAAAATACCAGCAAATTAAATGCGATTAGTATTATCAGTTGTTGTCACTGATTAGGAATGTGGTTGAAGCAAAAACCTGAAGCCACAGTGGGCTGCCACGACTGACTTTGAGAACCTCTGGTATAGAACAAATTATAAGCATGGTAATCTGCATTAAAGATTTTTTTGTATACATATTGAATTTTAGGAAAAATACATGTTTGGATATTTAGCAGAAAGCAAGCATAGTGTCATAGAAAATATTTCGACTGCACAAGATTTCTTTATGGTTAAAGTTTTTAATATTAGATGCATTAAATGGTCTACTTTGAAGTGGGTGTCACTTTTCCAATTAATGTTTAATGTTGTAGGGAAGATCTTCAATACATAATCTGCTTAATTGTGGTATTTTGTTCTCTGTATGTTTGTTTCAGATTCACACAAAGTGAAAGAGAAGCATAAGGACAAAGAACACAAACATAAAGATCACAAGAAAGACAAGGAAAGAGAAAAATCCAAGCACAGTAACAGGTAGAGTAATCATCATGCTTAGCCATATTGATAAAAATAGCACAGTTTTCACCATAAAACTCAACTCAAGGAATGGATTAAACTGTTGTTAAAACTGGGAATACCTGTTTTTATGAGTTTTATGGTGGTAGGGGTGAAAATCCAGTGCAGCTTCAATAGGATCTCCTCAGTCTACAAGTCCTCTCTTCAAAACACTCAGGATATTTGAATAAAAAACACTTTTTTCAGGACCTGGTTGTACAGGGAGATTGACTCGAAAGAGGCCCCAAATATTCGGTTGCAACTCCCATTAGGATGAAGCAATCTGAACCAAAAAAATACACTATATATACCTTAATGTATGTGTAATCGATTGCATTACATGCGATGCTGGAAGTGGTTTGTTTTCTGCCAGACACATTTTGATGCAGTGCTCCATGCTCGTCAACATATCGGCAAGCGTCTTGTGGGAGGCAGTAGCAGCAATTTCATGTTGGATGTTTTTAAATCTTCCACAGTGCAAGGCTTGTTCTGATGCACTTTTCCTTTGAGCATACCCCAAAGGAAGAAGGTTGGTGGTGTCCGATTCAGCGATAGTGGCCAAAGCTGCTTTGAAATTACCGTGTTGCCGAAGGACTCCCAATTTCTGCTGTGCCCCTTGCCGATGTGTGACACGTTGCTCCAACTTGCTGAAAGTAACCTTCTGTTAACTTGCGATCATCGGTTGATTCTGACATTGCTTAAACAAATTGGTGACCCAATAGGTTTGTACCATGAAGACATGCTGCTCAGTACAGTACACCACCATCCTGATGAGAAGTCAAGTGACTGAGTGAAGGGGTATGGGTGGTGTGCACCCAGAAGTTGCAAATGGAGGTTAAACATCGCGACGGCTGTCTGGCACCTACCTCATTGCTCCGACGCAGTGCTTGAAGCTCCTTGTACTGAGGAGCACATTGTTTCGTTCAGATTGCTTCGTCCTAGCGAGAGCTATTACAGAATATTCAGGGCCTCTTTTGAGTGAACCTCCCTGTAGATTACTGAAGACCGCTTCCCTTTCTTTACCTTGTGTGGTGGAAGCCTTTTCTCTGTATTTTTAGTTTTTATTGCAAATATTTTATTTTCCTTAAGAATTGAATTTTCAATTATGTACCTTACATTTATAAGATGATTACAACACTAGGGGCTTTGTAAATTCTGAAGACTCGGAGGTGCTAATCTACTTTATTGGTAAAGTGTTTTTTTTTTTAATAAAAAGGACCATGTCAACATTTATTGTGCAGATGATCTGTGTTACTCTTTACAGTATTCTTGTCATTCAGACTATTCAAAAAATAGTTTCTCTGGTTATGCTGTTTACCATTGCTAAGCAATTCTACTTTAGTATGTGACCCACTTCATTTTTATAAGACTGCATAAATGTTTCTTTGGCTGTTTTTCTTTTATGTCTGTAGCATGTTTGTAGTTTTGAACTTTATTTTCCATAAAACCTACCCATTTGAAAGGTTTTCTTGGAACATTTATCTGAGAAGAGTACAAAGTGGGGAATGGATTTTTTTAAAATTTGAAGTAACTTTTTTTTTTGTGTGTATAATGTTATATTGATTTAAATAATGTGGCCAATGTAAATCTGCATGTGTGGAGTTTTTGCAGTATTTATTTGTTCATTACTCCAACTGCAGAGCCTCAAATATTCATAACAGAATGGCTAACTTTCTTTTGATCAAAGATAACTGAGCCTGTAAAACGTATTTTGTAGGCAAATTTTTGCTTTGTGAAAGTGTTGCATCAGTAAACTGCTCTAGGAAAGTAATCTTGGCTATTTTTGGTGAGAGAGCAGCTCTTCATATTTTATTTTTGTGAATTTAGTGAATCGCACACAAGTGAAAAGGGGCCAGCACTTCAGTTTTACTGGTCTCCTAGCACTGCTTTTGTGATAAACTATTTATTTGGGGACCTACATTTTTGTGTAATTTTAGTTCACATCTTTGGATGTTTGTGATGTTGAGGTATTTATAATCTGTAAATAATAAGCTTCTGATTAAGTTTGTTTTCTTTGTAGCTAGTTTCTTTATAATGTTAAGCATTCTGGGTACAAGTAAGGCACTTTTTTATCAATGCATTTTTCTCATTGTAAATTCTTCAACATTGATACAATAAACAATATACCTAATTACTTAAAGCTGAATTCTTTTTTTCCAAAACTTGTTGCACTGTTCCAAGTTAGTGGTGTCTACGAAAGTTATAATTCTGAGGTATACCTCATTTTGTCACATAACCAAAGAAGACTAACTGCAACAGCCATCTCCTACAGTATGAATTAATTTGTGGTCCTTGAAACTGAAGTAATTTTTCCTGGAGTGTGGTAAATCACTGAAATATTAAAGTTTCTTCTCAGACCTAAGTTACTTGCTTCAGTGTTGGTATTGTGAAGCACCCTGACAAGGCACAGCTCAATGAGAGCTACTATTTACGGAAGATGGTAAACAAAAAGAATGTCTTGCAAACTCTACTATAATGTTGTCTACTGCAGGTGTTATAGGAATTCTGTGCCCTCACTGCCACATTAATGCATGCAAGTTTTAGTATGAATCATGTAGCAGTATAACAATACATAAATCCCATGATGGTTAGCTGTATTGTGAACCCAACATCAAGATGCATATTTTGCTGCCATTGTAATTTAACAAGGAAACCATGCAAACTCTGATTTGCATCTTTATCAGATGAAGTACAGATCTAAGAATGCTATTAGCTGCAGTTAATCCCATTTTTACTTTCTTGTGTACAAAGTATAGTGAAAGTATTGTAATTGTCCAATAATTTGATGTCGAGATTTTGATGAATCTCAACATTTTAAAACTCTGACTTTCTCGTATATGAAGTACAGGGAAAGCATTGGAATCCTCCAAAAATTCCATTTCGAGATTTTGATGAATCGTGACATTTTAGACCTCCCTGAGTCTGAAAATACCATTTTTGGAATTACAGTGATCCCTCGCTATATCGCGCTTCGCCTTTCGCGGCTTCACTCCATCGCGGATTTTATATGTAAGCATATTTAAATATATATCGCGGATTTTTTGCTGGTTCGCAGATTTCTGCGGACAATGGGTCTTTTAATTTCTGGTACATGCTTCCTCAGTTGGTTTGCCCAGTTGATTTCATACAAGGGACGCTATTGGCAGATGGCTGAGAAGCTAGATTGCTTACTTTTCTCTCTCTCTTGCGCTGACTTTCTCTGATCCTGACGTATGGGGATTGAGCAGGGGGGCTGTTCGCACACCTAGACGATACGACAGCTCGTCTAAAAATGCTGAAAGATTATCTTCACGTTGCTATCTTTTGTGCAGCTGCTTCCTGAAACGACATGCTGCACGGTGCTTCGCATACTTAAAAGCTCGAAGGGCACGTATTGATTTTTGACTGAAAAACAAACTATGTCTCTCTCTATCTCTCTCTCTCCCTGCTCCTGACGGAGGGGGTGTGAGCTGCCGCCTTCAACAGCTTTGTGATTAAAAGCCAAACAGCCCTATTGATTTGTTTGCTAGAGATTGTTTTCTCTATCTATGTGACATTCTGTGCTCCTGACACACACTCCTTTGAAGAGGAAGATATGTTTGCATTCTTTTAATTGTGAGACAGAACTGTCATCTCTGTCTTGTCATGGAGCACAGTTTAAACTTTTGAAAAAGAGACAAATGTTTGTTTGCAGTGTTTGAATAACGTTCCTGTCTCTCTACAACCTCCTGTGTTTCTGCGCAAATCTGTGACCCAAGCATGACAATATAAAAATAACCATATAAACATATGGTTCCTACTTCGCGGATTTTCTTATTTCGCGGGTGGCTCTGGAACGCAACCCCCGCGATGGAGGAGGGATTACTGTATGCCTGTGTGTGTGTGTGTGTGTGTGTGTGTGTGTGTGTGTGTGTGTGTAAACACGATAACTTGAGTACGCTTTCTCTTGGGTCAATCATATTTCGCATGCAGGTTTTAGGTACAGAACATAGCCCAAAAATTGATAGAAATCTATTTCCGCTAGCTGGAAGTGGTACTTTATCCTTTATTTCAGGAGTGCACATTAGGCGTGAAGCTGTTATTTCTGCAACCTTGTTAAATCTGCTATCTTAACAGGCCTTGTTGCTGCTAAAAGCTTAGGAGATTGGGAATGTTGTTATGCATGCTTTTCCCCCCAGAAGTGCATTACTAAGCAGTTTTAAAATGACAGTTTCTAGCATGTAACATGTACAGAACTCTGAAGAAGTTTTGTGTTAACATGCTACCTGATGTACAGAAAGCAGTCTAATGGTTAACTTGGCAGTGTCTGCTGCATTGTATCTAAATAAAAAACCAATGTACAAATGTCTGGTGTTGAGCATCAGTACTACTTAATCATGAATATTTGTGGTTGTGATTCGGGTCATGGTTTTTTAAATCTGATTGCCAAATTCAGTTGCTTTTTCAATTAACTTGTATCTGCAGGCTGCAGTTCGGGTGTGGGTTAACAGATTTGGATTTGGGTCTGATTCTTGAATACTGGACTCACACAGGACTCCTATATTATAAGGTGCAGCAAAAGCCTTGGCTATCAAAATCTCTTAAATATATTTCTCTTCTGGTTCGTCCTGCTTCCACTTCAAAACCGGTCCCACCGACATGGCATTTCACGATTCCTATTCATCCTCTTCCATGTCATGCACTATACTGGCCTGCTGAGCTTAATACATCCAACAAGTACTCGAGGTGCTGTCACAACGGTAAAGTAGCTTTACCACCTTTACGGGAGCCACCTGTGTCTTTACAACAGCTTCTTACACAGCAAACATCAGAAGCTAAAAATTATCGTGAACACATTTGAGAATACAACTCTTCTCTAGCGTTTGCTTCCATGGGTGCACAGATAACTCAACTTCCTGGCCACGGACCATACTGTTTTAAAATACACAGGCAAATTTATCACCAAATCTCTCCACTATACGCGAACACTTCTATCTCTCCAGGATGTGGACAGTTGTATGTTTTTGACACAGCGCAAGCTACTGAAGTACGCTTACAAAATAAAGCAAACTCTGCATGCAGTGAAAATGTACTTCTCCAGCTAGATTCCATGCTCAGAACCATCAACCCCTTCGCTAAATCATACAAACACATGCATGAAATCGCTTAGTCCAATCCAACAGCATCTGTACGAATGGTTTTCAAAGGAAACCCTAGGCAGGATTTAAGACGATACAATGCCCCAACATGTCACACCGATGTTGCAGTGATTTTCGTCGGAGAAGATGGTGAAATGCCTGCTGAAAGGGACATTTGCATCTATCCCATAGGCAACTCCTGTAAACAGATTTCCACGCTTAATATGAATTGCGATCCTATGGTTTACCCACATTTATTCCCTTACGGAGACATTGGCTGGCACAAAGATTTACAACATGTTCCTGATAAAAGAACCGCCAAGCGAATAAGGCTTACTCAATGCCAATTTTACATGTACAGATTAGCAATGAGGAATGCATTTAGTATTCTGCACTCCAGCGGCAAACTATTCCAACAGTACGTCGTAGATGCGTATGTTAAAATAGTTGAGACGTGCGCCCTCTATCTGATTACATCAACAAGATCTGCGCGTGGAACTATTAGACGCACTGCAAGCAAACACTGAAAATAACGTACGTGTAGGCAAAATGATCATATTACCGTTCACATTTCCAGGAAGTCCAAGATACATGCAACAAAACTATCGGGATGCTATGGCCATAGTACGTAAATTCGGAAAGCCTGATTTATTTGTCACTTTCACATGTAATCCTGCTTGGCCGGAAATTCTACATGTACGCTGCGTCTTTCAAGAAGTATTTTTCTTCTTGATTTCTGAATTCCTTTCTCACTGTTTTCCGTTCCTATTCTTACACTGCCGTATGCTATAGCGGGCGTCGGCTAGTTATATTTATTGGTTCAGTTAACTGCTTATCTTGCAACACAACACTTGAGGGAACATAGCTGATTACCTGTTTCAGTTCAAATGAATATAATTTCCTGTAAAGCAGTGTTTTGCAAGGACCTTCAACAAAAACCATGTCACTAGGAAAAGGCAGGAATTTATCAAATTCTGGAAAGTTTTATTCATGGAGAATTGTGGACAAGTGTAAGCAGCTCCAGTGACCCAATATTTATTATTACTACTTATTATTTGACTGATGTGTTTTATGCAAGGCGAACTTGCAACATTTGAGATACCATTGATTTAAATTTCTTTTGTTTTCCAGTTGGAGCATATGCAGATGAAGTAATTTGCTCATGGTCACACAATGTCCGTAGCAAGATTTGAATCCACAACTCCAGGGTGTTTTTTTTAAAAAAAAAAAAGTCCAAATATTGCATACTTATGATGTACCCGCTTAACTGACAGCATTGTAACTCACTCCCATTATCTTATGAAATTTCCTGCGTGAAGCCAAGTAACACCGCTTGTTGCAGTAGAAGTACTGAACTAGCAATTCTGCCCTTCCTTTTTACTTCTAAGTATTACTGTTTAAAATGTTAGAGATCTTGCTATCAGTTCTGTATGGTATACTAATTTAATGTAGAAGCTTTGAAACTATGTGCACAGTTTTATTACTTTTACTGCTGTTTTATTTTACACTCTTTACAGTTTTGTGCTGTAGTTGGGCGTTACTACCTTTTGGTACTTGCTTTTTAAAAATCTATCGGGTGTTCTTCCTCTCAGTTAAGTAAAAATACTTTTTTCAGTTTGTTCTTTCATTGTACTACTTCATTTATCTTGCACTGAAGTGCAGTCTTGTTTTCACTATGAAGAGGTTAAAGGTGGTGCATGCTGTTAATAAGTCGCTGACCTGATTGTCAGTGAATTATATCCCAAACCTCTCACTATTCCGAGAGAGCCCCAACATTCTCACCCCCCCCCCCCCCCCAATAAAGGGTGATACAGCCACCTGATTCATAGATGGGTCTATAAACTCCAAACCTCCACATGTCTACACACACCTCCTAAAGTAACAACCAGTGTTTTCCTCACCTTCATACATACACAGGGGACAAGCTCGGGGGGGGGAGTATCATCACTGCTTATTTGTTGAGACATGCTTTGTTTGAGGTTTTGCTTGGAAACGATTCACTTACTGACTTGCTTCATTTCAGTTTGCCATTTGCTTTTCTGCCCCCCTCCCTTTTTTTTAAATGGAGTAAATGTGGACATTATTAGGATATTTAGAAGTTATTTAATATTAATCTAAACACAGAAGTGTATATATAACCCTTTCTGCAAGGATATGTACCATTTGAGTAACTGTCAATAAGGTAGCACACTCATTTGTTTGGTTGAGACTATCCAACTGATAAAAATGATTGATTCACTAATGATTTTTAACCTGGGGGTTGAAATTGTGCTTTAGAAACCTAGTTGATTGGTTACTGTAATAATACAGTGTCTGTATGTATGTATAATTTTATTTATTTATTTTGCCCTTTCCTCCTAGTGAACACAGGGATTTCTCAGAAAAAAAGCATAAAGACAGAGAAAAAGATAAAGCCAAACATAAAGATGGTAGTTCAGAAAAACTCAAGGACAAACATCGGGACAAAGAGGGACATCGGGAAAAGGAGAAACGTAAAGAGGAAAAGGTACATGTTGGAGGAATTTGTCATTCAGTACTGTATGCTTTGGTTAATTTTTTTTTTTTTTAATTCTTTCAAGTGCAGAAATAGTACTGCATGGTTCTTCTTTCATTTGTGTTAGATTCATTTGCTGGCTTACTTAACTCTCTAAAAGCCTTACTGCTCCAGTGTTATCAGACGCAAACTGAGAAATTTGGTAACTCAAAATATAAGTCTGTTGCAGTATATGTTCGTTAACTGATTGTGGAGCATCATCCACATTTATAAAGTGACAAGTCATTTACTTTAGTTATCAACCACTCACCCCCTTCCACCCCACAATTTTCTGTCTGTATGAAGTACCTGCCTCCTGAAACCTGTTCATACTTGAAGAGCTAGTTATTTTTAATGGTCCATATGTTTCCTTCTGTCAGTAGTATGCAGTAGGGCTACACCTTTTTCATTGGGGATCACTGGACATCTTTTATCTCCTCATATATCATGTCTTCTCCATTTTGGTTCTTTGAACAGTGTGGGGGGGAATTCAATCCAGGTATGTTCTTGACAAATGATTTCAAGTTATAGCATCTGTATAAAATGAGTGAATATTTTATTTGTGTTCTAAAATGACACTGTTAATTATGGGGTGAGCACACAGATCTTTGTAAAAACTAGGAAACTAATATTTTTGAAGTTAGATTTTTTTTTTTTTTTTTTTTTTTTAAAAACACCCCCAGAAGTTGCAGCGGAATGAAAGTAAATGAAATACACAATCTTAGGAACACATCAGAATAGGTTTTTATGTAAAATTAAGCATAGTGTCTTGTTAATGGGGCAACTGCCGTTTCTTCAGTAAATGTATAAAAATTCGGTTGTAATTTTTTGATTAAACTATCATCGTAGTTTGTTTTGCTGTAACTTTTGTTTCAACATGCTGCCTCAGGGAGCCATTACCTCTGTATTCTTATGAATTATCATTCATTTTACATTGTATCTCATTTTATTATTATTTTTTTAAGGTAATTCTTTTCTTTCCTTTAGATTAAGTCCTGTGGTGATGTTAAGATAAAGAAGGAAAAAGAAAATGGTTTTCCAAGGTAGGAAACCTGTTTTTGATTTGTTGAATTACGATTAGGAGCCCACCTAACCAAACCCCACTCCCCCCCTATAAATTGGTAACGTTTTACAAATGAAACAAAGGTTTATTGTTCATGCAGTTTGAGGAGAGGAAGTGTTCAATAAATACTAAATGGCTAATTTGGCACTCGTAAGATATTTTCTGTATTTTTTAGAGGCCAGCAATAGTATGAAAGGTCTTGTGTTCAAGCGCTGGCAAAACCTAAGCATGCTCTTCATATTGTGCTAAATACCTTTAATATGTGCTGAGCAAACTTAACTGTTTTATTTTAGTCCTGTTCGAATCAAAGCTGACCCAGATACTGATGGTTACTGCCTTTCTCCAAAACACGAGAAGTCATTAAAGAGAGAGCGAGAAGAAGACGGGTACGTAATTTTTTGAGCTATGTGTGAGCACCTTTTGGTTATGGTGCTAGTATTTTTTGTTTTCTGAAATTCTATCTGGATATTCATTTTCACCTTTCCAATTATGCTTTTTTTGGTCATCTTTCACAGCTGAAAGAATCCAAGATAGACATGTAACAGAAGGTTGATTACACACAGAATTCCTAACCTTTCTGAATTTGTTGGCTTACTATAGGTCTAAAAGGAATTGGACTTGACACTTCTGTAATACCAGCAGGCTGCTATTTTTGAAAGTGATTGACCTTGGTTATACTTTGAAATAAACCATTCCCATAGCATTTTAAAGAACTTCATATTTGTTTTTATTTTTATCTCTAGAATTCCCCATGTAATGTTGTGCAGTATAATGGTAGGAATGAGACACTGGTGTAACCAAAAAAAAAAAAAGTTTGTATATCATTGTTACCACAGTTGAAGACATCAAGGAACCACATTTGTTACTTGTTGCAGAAGAGACAGTGCATGGTGGGGCTTGGGCAGTTTTACCTTCTGACACACCCTACACTAATTATTCATAATGCACAACCACATCTCCCCTTTTCACTCACTGAAATTATTAGATTTGATTGTGTCTTTGGACATTGAAGAGGACCATTCCCAGACTTCTGTGATCACTGAAGATCCAGAGAAAACTGAGTATGGTTATTTGTTCGTCTTCAAACACTGATAATAATGGTAATTAAGTAGCCCTGGATTAATCACATACTTGGGGCTCCTAGGGAAACGGAGCAGCACAAATACCCCCCCCCCCCCCCAAAAAAAACTGTACAGTATATTGAAAGTAGAATACAACTTAAGTATTGAAAAAAAGTAATATGTATGCAACAATAAGCATTATGTTCTACATTTCTGAGCCATGTATGTTGAAATGCTGTATACCTTCAACATTAAAAAGCAATGGAATGAGAGATGTTTTGTTTCCTACAAATGTTTCTTCACTATTAAAAATTGTCAAACAACATCAGTTTCTGTAAAAAGAGGGTTTTGAAAATCAGTCAAGTGAAAAGTATAAAAGATTTCTTTAGTTGGCTGTTTTGTAAAGCTTGGTGTCTGCTAAGGCTGTATTCAGTCAATGGAGATCTAAATTTTCATTGGTTTGTCTTTATACTGTATCAAATTGAACAAGAAGAAAGATTACTGTCTAGTTAGGTTTGCTTGTTTTGGTTCAGTGGGGAACCATTTGAGTTGGCAATTGAGAAGAATAGCTCTTTGAATATTTTTTATGTCAGTCTTATTTTTTTGCTGCATAGCCTATACTTTACCCATTTTCAAAAGATTCTTTGTGTTTTTGATGGTATGTGCAATTTTTTTTTTCTTAATTCAGTTCTTATTTTTTAATTTGCACAATGAAGATATTCTGAATATAAATTAGATAAGCTGACTCAAATCTTTCTTTTAAGAGACAACTTAAAACTCATTTGTTTAAGGAAGGGTTTTATTTATTCTGACCCACCCTTCAAGAAATACCTGAATAGAAAGGTAAACTGGAATTTATTTTTTATTGTGGTTTACTGTTTGTTCTCAATTTCAGAGTTGTTTCCTGTGTTTATCTTTATTTAGTGTTTTCTGCTTATTTTGTCTCCAGTGTTGTGTATTTGATATTTTTCTTTTTCTGCTTCTTCCCTGTTGTTCATTCAGAAAATCTGTGAAGCGCTTTGAGCATGGGAAAGGTGCTGTATGAATAAAATGTATTATTATTACATTTACTGATTTTAAAATGGTCCTTACGAAAGCAATATCACAGTAGAACTACTCACTGTTAATATACAAGATTTGGCTAAAAAAAGCACCTAAACTGGATTCAGTCTGAAAAGTATATATCCATGGGTTACATCACGATTTATATCGCAATCTTGATAGTTTTTAATTATATTGTAATACTAATTTTTGGACATACTGCCCACCCCTATTGCCATGCATATGTTTTAAAAATGCGGCTGAAAAGCACTTCATGCTTTTCAAAGGAAAAACTCTCTTTCCCACATCACTTTTTTTTTTTTAAATGAAAACAATAGCTTAGGTTTTGTCAATTTTCCAATTTGAAAGTTTTGGGAAAGCGTGAGGAGAGAAGTATAAGGAGGGATTGTTTGGGAAGAAATGTTGAATTAATGTTAATGTAGCTTTATGGCAGTACCTGTTATACTTTGGAGTAAAGATTTTTATTTCATCGTAAAGCACCTTTGGGTCTCAAGCTTTTAAAATAGTTTTAGAAAAAGTCAAGTGATTGTCAGGCTTATGTAATCAAAGGAAAGCTGAGTGGTGGTGGTTTAGATCTGTTTAACAATTGAAATTATAAACATAAAATTTGAAGAGAATTTAAAAATGCTGAATATTTCGGATGGAGTGAGTCTTTATTTTTTTAAATATGCAATTCTGTTGCTGTCCTTAACGTTGTTGTTGTTTGTTCACGAGGACTCCAAAGTAGTTATTCCCCCCCACCCTTTATTGCTCAATTTAACATTTTTAAACTCCTAACATATTGGCTAGCATTCTGTTTCTGTACCTTTCTAGGATTTGCAGGGTATTTACATTTTTGTATTGACTCATTGAGTTTTTTTTTTTTTTTTCCTACTTAAAAGTTAATCTTAATGGAAACAAGTATTTCACAACGTGATATTCAGAAATAATGTGCAATACCAATACATTCTTAAGCTTATTTAAATTTATGTTCACTTAATTGTTGATGGTTTTTATTCTATTGCAGTTTGGAGTTTAAGCCTAAAAAAATCAAGACAGAGAATGAAAAGAAACCAAAAAAGCTGAAACGTGAGCTGGATGTGGAAGAGGTGGTTCTTCTATTTATTTAGTCACCTAATTTATTATATGTATATATGTGTGTGTATATATGTATGTGTATATATATATATATATATATATATATATATATATATATATATATATATATATATATATATATATATATATATGTGTATATATATATATATATATATACACAATATATATATATATACACACACACAGTGCATCCGGAAAGTATTCACAGCGCATCACTTTTTCCACATTTTGTTATGTTACAGCTTTATTCCAAAATGAATTAAATTCATTTTTTTCCTCAGAATTCTACACACAACACCCCATAATGACAACGTGAAAAAGTTTATTTGAGGTTTTTGCACATTTATTAAAAATAAAAAACTGAGAAATCACATGTACATAAGTATTCACAGCCTTTGCTCAATACTTTGTCGATGCACCTTTGGCAGCAATTTCAGCCTCAAGTCTTTTTGAATATGATGCCACAAGCTTGGCACACCTATCCTTGGCCAGTTTCGCCCATTCCTCTTTGCAGCACCTCTCAAGCTCCATCAGGTTGGATGGGAAGCGTTGGTGCACAGCCATTTTAAGATCTCTCCAGAGATGTTCAATCGGATTCAAGTCTGGGCTCTGGCTGGGCCACTCAAGGACATTCACAGAGTTGTCCTGAAGCCACTCCTTTGATATCTTGGCTGTGTGCTCAGGGTCGTTGTCCTGCTGAAAGATGAACCATCACCCCAGTCTGATGTCAAGAGCGCTCTGGAGCAGGTTTTCATCCAGGATGTGTCTGTACATTGCTGCAGTCATCTTTCCCTTTATCCTGACTAGTCTCCCAGTTCCTGCCGCTGAAAAACATCCCCACAGCATGATGCTGCCACCACCATGCTTCACTGTAGGGATGGTATTGGCCTGGTGATGAGCGGTGCCTGGTTTCCTCCAAACATGATGCCTGGCATTCACACCAAAGAGTTCAATCTTTGTTTCATCAGACCAGAGAATTTTCTTTCTCATGGTTTGAGAGTCCTTCAGGTGCCTTTTGGCAAACTCCAGGCGGGCTGCCATGTGCCTTTTACTAAGGAGTGGCTTCCGTCTGGCCACTCTACCATACAGGCCTGATTGGTGGATTGCTGCAGAGATGGTTGTCCTTCTGGAAGGTTCTCTCTCCACAGAGGACCTCTGGAGCTCTGACAGAGTGACCATCGGGTTCTTGGTCACCTCTCTGACTAAGGCCCTTCTCCCCTGATCGTTCAGTTTAGATGGCCGGCCAGCTCTAGGAAGAGTCCTGGTGGTTTCGAACTTCTTCCACTTACGGATGATGGAGGCCACTGTGCTCATTGGGACCTTCAAAGCAGCAGAAATGTTTCTGTAACGTTCCCCAGATTTGTGCCTCGAGACAATCCTGTCTCTGAGGTCTACAGACAATTCCTTTGAATTCATGCTTGGTTTGTGCTTGGACATGAACTGTCATCTGTGGGACCTTGTATAGACAGGTGTGTGCCTTTCCAAATCATGTCCAATCAACTGAATTTACCACAGGTGGACTCCAGTTAAGCTGCAGAAACATCTCAAGGATGATCAGGGGAAACAGGATGCACCTGAGCTCAATTTTGAGCTTCATGGCAAAGGCTGTGAATACTTATGTACATGTGCTTTCTCAATTTTTTTATTTTTAATAACTTTGCAAAAATCTCAAGTAAACTTTTTTCACATTGTCATTATGGGGTGTTGTGTGTAGAATTCTGAGAAAAAAATGAATTTAATCCATTTTGGAATAAGGCTGTAACATAACAAAATGTGGAAAAAGTGATGCGCTGTGAATACTTTCCGGATGCACTAATATATATATATATATATATATATATATATATATATATATATATATATATTTATATTTATATATATATTTTATTTATATATAAGAAAATATATACAAAGTTGTGATCTATTGTTGCACTAAAGTATTTTGGTAGTATTAACATGTACATAGGAAGACAGTTTGATCCTGTGTCTGTTGTATTTTCTTCAAGATTTTCTACATTGTACTGCTGAATTTTTCAAGCTGTCTTTACTGCACAGCCATGGTCATTTTGATAGAAGCTTCTTATTGGGGGAGTGAACCAAGGTGAATTTTATAATTTGTGTTTAACATTGTGTTGCTTTAACATTTGAAGGTAGTTAAATCAAAAAAGAAGAAAATGAAGGGAGAACAAAAAGAAGGCAGAAAGAAAATCAAAAAGGAATCTGAAGAAAAATGGAAATGGTGAGCTTTATATTTCTGAAGACCAGTAACTTTTATACTGAAAGATTGCTAGACCATGTAAAAATGAAATGGGTATTGAGATACCACAAATTAAACACTGCTGAACAACTACCATCTTGAGTTTTATTTTCATCCCTCTGTAGTAGAAATTCTACTTATAGATATGTGTTTCTTATATTTACATTCATTTTTTACACTTGAAGCATAGGCAGGTTATGTGGCTTGTTTATGGTCACACAGTTGTGCAAGTAGTTGTTGAGAACTGAATCTGCAACCTTCTGATTGAGAGTCCAGTTTCTTTAATCTCTACACTGTAGTACCCCTGTAATATTTTATTACTTGTGCTATAGCACATGCAATAAAACAGTTCAAAGACAAAGCCATGCAATTAATTCAGTAGTATAGACATTGTGTTAGAAAAAGCTCCTTTGGTCTTGTAGATGCATTTCTTCGATACTTGCAAAATTATACAGCTACTGGAAAGGTTCAAGCATCGAGTGTTGCATGCATACAAACACATTCTAGGTATCTTTTGTTTTTGGTATTTTCATGAAATTCAAAGTACAGTAATCCCTCGCTATATCGCGCTTCGACTTTCGCGGCTTCACTGTATCGCGGATTTTATATGAAAGCATATTTAAATCTATATCTCGGATTTCTGCGCACAATGGACCTTTTAATTTCTGGTGCATGCTTCCTCAGTTGGTTTGCCCAGTTGATTTCATACAAGGGAAGCTATTGGCAGATGGCTGAGAAGCTACCCAACCAGAGCGCGTATTACATATTAAATAAAACTCCTCAAATATATTGTGAGCACGGGGGCTGTTCGCACCCGTAGAGGATACGGCCGTTATTCAAATAACGCTGAAAGATATGCTTCCTGCACGGTGCTTCGCATACTTAAAACATCAAACCGCACGTATTGATTTTTGAGTATTTACTTTTCTCTCTCTTGCTCTGACATTCTCTGCTCCTGACGGAGGGGGTGTGAGCAGAGGGGCTGTTCGCACACCAGCCTAGAGGATACGGACGCTCCTCTAAAAAATGCTGAAAGACTACCTTCACATTGCTCTCTTCCTTGCAGCTGCTTTATACGGCGGTGCTTCGCATACTTAAAAGCCAAACAGCCCTATTGATTTTTGATTGTTTGCTTTTCTCTCTCTCTCTCTCTCTCTCTCTCTCTCTCTCTCTCTCTCTCTCTCTCTCTCTCTCTGACATTCTCTGCTCCTGACGCACACTCCTTTGAAGAGGAAGATATGTTTGCATTCTTTTAATTGTGAGACAGAACTGTCATCTCTGTCTTGTCATGGAGCACAGTTTAAACTTTTGAAAAAGAGACAAATGTTTGTTTGCAGTGTTTGAATAAAGTTCCTGTCACTCTACAACCTCCTGTGTTTCTGTGCAAATCTGTGACCCAAGCATGACAATATAAAAATAACCATATAAACATATGGTTTCTACTTCGTGGAGTTTCACCTTTCGCGGGGGGTTCTGGAACGCAACCCCCGCGATCGAGGAGGGATTACTGTACAATCATTTCTGACCAAAATGAAGAGAACAATTGATAATATACAGGAAACATAAGTGTAAGCCTGAAACTTAAACATCACAAGTGAGAAGTTTCCTTTAGTTACTATACTGAATACTGTTGCCTAGTACATTGCTGTATATATTTTAATATAGGCCAGAAAACTGCATGCCTCTAACATTCCATTTGCAAATTCATCTTTCTGAGTTTATTTTGCTGTTGCATTAGTTCTAACAGGATGTAAGGAATATTCAATTAACGCTTACTTACATAGGTAATGGAAGGTTCTGTTTTATTCTGTGTGTGTGTGTGTGTGTGTGTGTGTGTGTATATAATATATATA